>NC_135986.1:16396644-16444144 GCF_053455715.1 Rhinoraja longicauda
ATATTTATATCTATATATGTATATATGTGTGTATATATATTTCTAAAATTTTGAAATTTGAGATTTGGTTGCGGAACTACAGCCAAATCGGCAAGCCATGGCGCCACACTTTTAGCACCACCTTAATCACCAATGTCGTGGCAACTGTTTGTAACAAGTTTTATTTAAATTGGTCTTATAGAGATTATAGTTATAGAGATTTTAAAGTATCAACATTTTATTTCGAACCAAATGTTACAAAGTGCTCTATGTATGACGTCACATTGGGTCTCCTCACTCGCTCAAACAAGAAGGCCGCCGTTAGCGGGGTCGTCCGCCCGGAATCAGTGGTTTCCCTTCCTCTCTCCCCCTCGGCCCTCTCACCACTCTCCAACACCCGGGGGTCCCTCCGAGCAGGAGGGAGATGTTCGCACTGGTGGTCCACTGATCCTTCCCTTCCGTTCCTTCAACCCACGGCGTCCACGAATCCCCGTTCCCGCCCGGGCACCATCCCCGTAACACAAGCCCCAGCGGGCAGCTTTTATCCTGCTCCGATCAGTGGCCGCTTCCACCGACGGCGTTGTCGACGAGGGCCGCTTTCACCGCCGGCCCAGCGGCGACATCAGAAAAATGGCTCTCCTGCTCACGCTCCGCCATCTTGTGCTCGTCGCCCGCCGCCGCCGCCGCCGCCGGCCTCGAGTAGTCCCAGCTGCGTCAGGCCCAGCCGCCGCCGCCCGCCTCGAGTAGTCCCAGCTAGGCGCAGCGAGGTCAATGTTCAGTTGTGCAGGGCACATGCGTAATTCAAGGCGTTGGAGTCGTCAGTTTCTTGTGACGAACAGCGAGCTTTCAAATTTAAATGTGCATGTGTGTGTTCAAATCTTCCCGTACATCTCTTGCTATGCCTGTCTTAAAAATATCCATTGACATGACCTCCACAGGCATCCGTGGCAATCAAGTCCACTGTTTTACCACCCACTGACTAAAGACATTCACCTCATCCGAAAGCAGGCATTGACGTTGACTACAAGCCCAGTGACATCAAATGCTCATCACCTTTTTTTTCCCCATTGGAACCTAATCAGATGTACAGCACTTTGGTCAACGTGGGTTGTTTTTAAATGTGCTATACAAATAAAATTGACTTGACTTGACCTGTTAACAATCACATTGCTGGGGTCATTAGTGTAATCCTCCTCCGGGCCCTCTCTGGAGACAGTACATTCTAACTCAGGAATCGCGCATTCCCTTCTGCCTGAGAGATGCGGAAATCGATCCTCAGATCTGAAAGACAGGGGAGAAAGAGTCATAGAGAGAAATTAACAATGGCTAATGATAACTACATTGGAGGGAAGGAAACGAAGACGGATCATTTATGGGGGGGAGGCAGAATGGGGTTTGGAGGGATAAACAAATCAGACACGATTGAATGGCAGAGTAGACCTGATGGGCCGAATGGCCTCTTTCTGATCCTATCTTTTATGACTTGATGTAGTGTGTCAGCGAGGTGATCAGCCAATGACCACAGAATCCAGCCGATCCACCGAACCACTGCACACCATTGTGTGTAAATAAAGCACAGAATGCAACAATCAACTTCACTCCATGTGCCACAACTCTCTTCAAGACACCTTTCCACACCTCTGGGGCAGTCGGCCTGTGTCTTCCAGAACACTCTCCGTAGTTCTCCTTGCTGCATCTTTTTCACGTTCTCCTTACTTCTATTCAATCCGGTCCCGACGTTAATGAAAAGCCAACAGAGGACAACCACGTGATTGCTGTGTGTGTAGGTGCAGCCACAGCAGAGGAAGCATTTTGATCTTCGCTTTATCGAGTGCATCACTGAGTGATAACGTAACAGAAAAATTATGTTGTGGGGCTTGTGCAGAGGTTGTTTGTCGTTTTCTTACTGTTATTTCACTTTAGGCCAACACAACGAGAACCTTGGAATGTTTCTGCCTGGTTTCGATCCAGGGACCTTTCGCGTGTTAGGTGAACGTGATAACCACTACACTACAGAAACCGCGGACGTAAGAACTGCAGACGTTCGTTTAAATCGAAGGCAGACACAAAATGCTGGAGTAACTCAGCGGGACAGGCAGCATCTCTGGAGAGAAGGAATGCGTGACATTTCGGGTCGAGACTCCTCTTTAGACTCACTGCCTGGACCCGAAATGTCACCCATTCCTTCTCTCCAGAGATGCTGCCTGTCCCACTGAGTTGCTCCAGTATTTTATGTATACCGACACTACAGAAACTTTCGGCAAGAGATGCAAGGGCAGGTTTGAACACACCCATACACATTTAACTTTGCAAATTTGCTGTTCGTCATAAGACCCCAACGCCTCCAATTACGCACGTTCTCTGCACAACTGAACAATGATCTCGCTCAGCCTTTCCTGAAACGTTAACACCGCAAAGTAATTCTGTGTTGAAAAGAAGCGACTCCCACTGAAGCAAGCCCACCGGTTTTAACTGCACGCAAATATTTTGCACTCTGCGTGTGGCCTCATGCATTCCGTTCTCCTTTGAGATGCGGAAATCGATCCTCAGATCTGAAAGACAGGGGAGAAACAGTCATAGAGATAAATTAACAACTGCTAATGATAACTACATTTGAGGGAAGGAAACGAAGAGGGAACATTCCGACCAGGAGTGCAAGATTAACAATGAGACCAGGCGATTAACTCAGATACAGAGATAACATAATGACGATAGTTGTATTTCTTACCCTGTGCCAGATACCGAACTGACCATGGAAGGGGGAGTCCCGCAACCCATCACATGCTCGTACCCCCAGTAGAATAGAGACCGGGATGATGTAACCGGTGACAACAATGGACGAAACTGGCGAGGAACGACACTGGTAGAAGAGAGGTACCTGTGATCTGGCCTCCTGCGTTGTTTACCAATGTCGCCTGCGGGAGGCTCCCCGGGAAGAAGGCTAAGGCTTTATAAGGCGTTGATCAGGTCACTTTTCGTGTACTGTGAGCAATTTTGGGCATGATGTCTGAGGAAGAATATGTTGTCTCCAGAGAGGGCCCCGAAGAGGTTTACATGAATGATCCCAGCAATGAGATGGTTAACATG
This sequence comes from Rhinoraja longicauda, assembly GCF_053455715.1. Taxonomy (NCBI): domain Eukaryota; kingdom Metazoa; phylum Chordata; class Chondrichthyes; order Rajiformes; family Arhynchobatidae; genus Rhinoraja; species Rhinoraja longicauda. The sequence goes on from NC_135986.1 coordinate 16,399,711, forward strand.
TCAGGAGCATATGATTGCACTGGGCCTGTAGTCATCGTCAATGACTCCTTTCGGATGAGGATGAATGTCTTTAGTCAGTGGGTGGTAAAACTGTGGACTTGATTGCCACAGAAGCCGGTGGAGGCCATGTCAATGGATATTTTTCAGACAGGTTCTTGATTAGTACGGGTGTCAGGTTTATGGGGAGAAGGCAGAACGTGGTTAGGGGGGAGAGACTGATCAGACATGATTGAATGGCAGAGTAGACTTGATGGGCCGAGTGGCCTAATTCTGATCCTGTCATTTGACTTGATATAGTGTGTCCACGAGGTGACAAGACAGCGACCACAAAATCCAGCCGATCCACCGAACCACTGCACACGATTGTGTGTAAATAAAGCACAGAATGTAACGATCAATGTCACTCCATGTGCCACACCTCTTTTCAGGATAGCTTTCCACAGCTCTGAGGCAGTCGGGGTATTATTCGACTCCAGATACATCTACCACAAGAATAACGAACCGTTATCGGAGTCGATGCTGTTCGGCAGGTGAGAAATAAGGATATCGCGAGAACGACTTAAACTGAATTCTTGGAATTGTGTTCTCGAGATCAATTTGCAAGAACACTGTACTATGCTGATATACCCCGATTTTACACGTGGAACAATAGGAAATGGCAAAGAAGGAAGGTTGGGAAAATAGTGGAAGATCTTCCAGGTGTTTTTGAAGCCATCGTTCTGGGACGACTGTATACCGTTTCTCCAAGATGTGGTAACCTCTTCTACTTGAGACTGATTCTCCATCACGTAAAAGGGCCATTGTCATTCGATTCAGTGAGGATACAATGCGGACATGTTCTTCCTCCCCTCAAAGACGTCTGCATAGTATGAATGAATGAATGAATGAATGAATGAATGAACGAATGAATGAATGAATAAGTTTAATTGCCAAGTATGTGCGTATACAAGGAATGTGCCTTGCTGTGCCGCTCACAAATGACAACACAAACGTACAGTTAACAATTAAGAATAAAGCATAAACACATCAAAACAATAACTGACCATGGAACTGACCATGGAACTGACCATGGAAGGGGGATTCCGCCAACCCATCCCATCCTCGTCTCCCCAGTAGAATAGAGACCGGGATGATGGATCCGGTGACAACAACGGACGAAACTGGCGAGGAACGACCCTGGTAGGAGATGAGAGGTACCTGGGATCTGGCCTCCTGCAACGTTTAACAAAGACGCCTGCGGGAGGCTCCCCGGGAAGAAGGCTGAGACTTTATAAGGCGTTGATCAGGCCACTTTTCGTGTACTGTGAGCAATTTTGGGCATGATGTCTGAGGAGGAATGTGCTGTCTCCAGAGAGGGCCCCGAAGAGGTTTACATGAATGATTCCAGCAATGGGATGGTTAACATGTCAGGAGCATATGATGGCACTGGGCTTGTAGCCAACGTCAATGACTCCTTTCGGATGAGGATGAATGTCTTTAGTCAGCGGGTGGTAAAACTGTGGACTTGATTGCCACAGAAGCCTGTGGAGGCCATGTCAATGGATATTTTAAAGACAGTTTCTTGAATAGTACGGGTGTCAGGGTTTATGGGGAGAAGGCAGAATGGGGTTAGGGGGGAGAGACTGATCAGACATGATTGAATGGCAGAGTAGACCTGATGGGCCGAATGGCCTAATTCTGATCCTATCTTTTATGACTTGATGTAGTGTGCCAGCGAGGTGACCAGGCAGTGACCACAAAATCCAGCCGATCCACCGAACCACTGCACGCCATTGTGTGTAAATAAAGCACAGAATGCAACAATCAATTTCACTCCGTGTGCCACACCTCTCTTCAGGATACCTTCCCACAGCTCTGGGGCAATCGGGTTGTGTCTTCCATGTCAATGTCCGTAGTTCTCCTTGCTGTATCTCCTTCACGTTCTCCTTACTTCTACTCAATCCGGTCCCGACGTTAATGAAAGACCAACGGAGGATAACCACATGATTGCAGTCTGTGTGGTTGCAGCGACAGCAGAGGAAGTATTTTACTCTTCGATGCATAGAGTGGATCATAGAGTGAGAAGGGAACAGAACAAAATATGTTGTGGGGCTTGTGCAGAGGTTTTTTTTTAATCGCTTTCTTACTTTTACATAACTTTAGGTCAATACAATGAAAACTTCTGCCTGGTTTCGAACCAGGGACCTTTCGCGTGTTAAGCGAACGTGATAACGACTACACTACAGAAACCGTATAGGAAAAACTGCAGATGTCGCTTTAGATCGAAGGCAGACACAAAGTGCTGGAGTATCTCAGCGGGACAGTCAGCGGGACAGGCAGCATCTCTGGAGAGAAGGAGTGGGTGACATTTCGGGTCGAGACTCCTATTCAGACTCAGGGACTCGACCCGAAATGTCACCCATTCCTTCTCTCCAGAGATGCTGCCTGTCTCACTGAGTTAGTCCAGCAATTTATGTAAAGGTACACTACAGAAACCCTCGGCCAGAGATGCACGGGCAGATTTGAACACACCCATACACATTTAACTTTGCAAGTTCGCTGTTCGTCGCAAGACACTGACCCCATCGCCTCCAATTACGCGCGTTCTCTGCACAACTGAAGACCGACCTTGCTGAGCCTTTCCTGTAACGTTAACTGGTCAAAATATTTCTGTGGGAAAACGAAGCGACTCCCACGGAAACAAGCCCTCCGGTTTCAACTGCACGAACATATTTCGCACTCTGCGTGTGGCCTCGGGCATTCCCTTCTGCCTGAGAGACAGCCAAATCGATCTTCAAATCTGAAAGTCAGGGGATAAACAGACAAAGAGAGAAATTAACATCTGCTAATGATAACTACATTGGATAGAAGGAAACGAAGAGCGAATATTCCGACCAGGAGTGCAAGATTTACAATGAGACCAGGCGACGAATTCAGATACAGAGATAACATTATGACGATAGTTATATTTCTTAACCTGTGCGCGTTAGGGAACTGGCCATGGTCGTGTGAGAGAGAAGTAAAAAGGGTTAAATGATTTAAACTAAGGACCATGAGAAATAGCTGACCCGACTGTGCTCGGCTAGATAAGAACCGCAAGAACAAATAGTGACATTCCGAGGAGAGGGCAAGATATCCAAGGAACTAGTGACGTTCCGAGGATAAGGGCAAGATATCCAAGGAACTGGTGACATTCCGAGGATAAGGGCAAGATATCCAAGGAACTAGTATATCCCTTAAATATACCTGGACTACCTCTGACATCTCCCTACCGTTTCTGGACCTCACCATCTCCATCACAGGAGAAAAACTAGTGACGGACATTTATTACAAGCCCACCGACTCGCACAGCTATCTGGACTACACGTCTTCCCACCCGGTCCCCTACAAAAAACATATCCCCTACTCCCAATTCCTCCGTCTACACCGCATCTGCGCCCGGGATGAGGTGTTTCCCACTAGGGCTTCCGAGATGTCCTCGTTTTTCAGAAAACGGGGCTTCCCCTCCTCCATTATAGATGAGGCTCTCACTAGGGTCTCTTCTACATCCCGCAGCTCCGCTCTTGTTCCCCATCCCCCCACTCGCAACAAGGACAGGATCCCCCCTCGTTCTCACCTTCCACCCCACCAGCCAGCGGATCCAACATATCATCCACCAACATTTCCGTCACCTACAACAGGACCCCACCACTGGCCATATCTTCCCATCCCTTCCCCTCTCTGCGTTCCGCAGAGACCGTTCCCTCCGCAACTCCCTGGTCCACTCGTCCCTTCCTACCCAAACCACCCTAACCCCGGGCACTTTCCCTTGCAACCGCACGAGATGCAACACCTGTCCCTTTACCTCCCCCCTCAACTCCATCAAAGGACCCAAACATTCTTTCCAGGTGAGACAGAGGTTCACCTGCACCTCCTCCAACCTCATCTATTGCATCCGCTGCTCTAGATGTCAACTTATCTATATCGGCGAAACCAAGCGCAGGCTCGGCGATCGCTTCGCTGAACACCTGCGCTCGGTCCGCATTCACGCAACTGATCTCCCGGTGGCCCAGCACTTTAACTCCCCTTCCCATTCCCAGTCTGACCTCTCTGTCATGAGCCTCCTCCAGTGCCATAGTGAGGCCCACCGGAAATTGGAGGAGCCGCACCTCATATTTCGCCTGGGCAGTTTGCAACCCGGTGGTATGAACGTCGACTTCTCCAACTTCAGATAGCTCCTCTGTCCCTCCCTTCCCCTCCTCCTTCCCAGAGCTCCCTCTATCTTCCTGTCTCCACCTATATCCTTCCTTTGTCCCACCCCCGACATCAGTCTGAAGAAGGGTCTCGACCCGAAACGTCACCCATTCCTTCTCTCCCGAGATGCTGCCTGACCTGCTGAGTTACTCCAGCATTTTGTGAATAAATCGATTTGTACCAGCATCTGCAGTTATTTTCTTATATATCCAAGGAACTAGTGACGTTCCGAGGAGAGGGCAAGATATCCAAGGAACTAGTGACGTTCCGAGGATAAGGGCAAGATATCCAAAGAATAAATAGTGACATTCCGAGGATAAGGGCAAAATATCCAAAGAACTAGGAGAGAGGGCAAGATGACCAAAGCACTAGGGGAGAGGGCGCGAACTGCTCTGTACTGCGCCTGCCTAATGAGATAAATGAATATTGACAAGATGCCTCATTTAAATGTACATGCGATGTATGATGTGGGAGGCAACAGGGGCGGTGTCGTTAGATTGTGCACCACAGTGCTCCGATTGGAAGGAGCCCGAAGGGGAGGAATTTAAGATGTGACAATTGTAAAGTGAAGTGAATAAAAAGAAGGGATTTTCCCGACCTCGGTGTGTCTTGAGAGTGAAGTCACCCAACTCTGCAGACTTGCAAATAAAATACTTGTTTCTCTAGATTGTCTCGAGCATCGTAATTGTGAGCATTCACATTTGCATCTCACAGCTTGGGGGCTCGTCCGGGATCGCCACTCCGGCCGGCTGACGGGAGTATAGGGAAGAAGGGACGGTGCACCCCGCTGAGTTCAGCGGTCTCAGACTCCTTGCTTGCCGTCAGCGGTTTGAGCAAGTGATACCTGGACCAGAGACTCGAGAAACAAGTGGGAGGACCAGGAAATCGCGAGGAGCTAAATCGAGTAATTCTTGTGCACAAGACCCGGGTAAGAAAACTGACTATTAAGTACTACTCGGGCGATTACAGCTAAGATCGGAGGGGAATTCCGATCGGGAGAATAAAAGATCGGAGGGGAATTCCGATCGGGAGGATGGGCAGTGAAAACGGAAAGCCCAAAAGGGAGGGGAAGGGCGGTAAGCCCAACCCCCGCATTCCGCCTGATAGTCCGTTGGGGCGAATGCTGAGCCATTGGGGGCAGGGAAAACCCCAGGGATTGGAGAAGACAAAAATTATTAAGTTCTGTTATTTTGATTGGCCAAAGGAACCAATAAAAGGGAGTTCAGTCTGGTGGCCACGTCTAGTTCTTTTTCCTTTTTCGTTACTCGGGTTTCTGATTTATCCTTAGGCTTATAGTTTTTAATTAACACTTCCATTTCATCACACATGTTTATATCAAAATATAAATATATCAAAATTTATATCAACATTTGTATTATATTTATATCATTCCGTGGGCCATTTCGTAACCAATTTTTTTGTCCTTTTTTCCCATTGCTCAGTGTTTTTTTAATTTTAATATCCTCTTTGGATACGGGGAACTTCCTACTTAGTAGTTCAACTGCAGTTATTTTATTCATTGTATTTGTCTTATGTTATGTTAGTTCACTTGGTCAGTCAGTTTAAATGCAGTCCTTGTTCTCACTCCGTTCCGTCTCTATAGTCACTATGCTACCTATTACGCTATTTCTATCTTCTATAGTTCTACTATATTCCTTTAATATTTATTCCGAGGCATCGGCAAGCCTGTGTTTCCTGCGATTCTTTCAGGATTTATTCTTCGCTTTCCCCTTACAAGCATAACAACTTTCCTCCAGATTAGGGAAAGCTTTTGAATTAACAAACACATTTAATGCCTGCCGTACTCAATCCTCATCGGAGCCCAGTCGTGGCCACCAGACTGAACTCCCTTTTATTGGTTCCTTTGGCCAATCAAAATAACAGAACTTAATAATTTTTGTCTTCAAAATAACAGAACTTAATAATTTTTGTCTTCTCCAATCCCTGGGGTTTTCCCTGCCCCCAACGGCCAGGACGGATCAAAGCAGTGCCCTTTGGTAAAAGGGTATAGTGGAGATAGAGGGAGAAGTCACAACTTGGAACGATGAGCAAGACATAAAGGAATATAGACAGAGAAGGGGGCATCGGGAAAAGGAAAGGATGAAGCAAGAAGCACGGGAACTAGAAGCAGACATCAAAAGGCTGCAGGACCTCAGGGACCTCAGGGACAGAAAGATTTATGGGACCCGTCAGGCAGCAAATGAGGAGTATGAGGGAGACAGCAACACAGAAACACAGGCATGTAATCAGCAGGCATCAGAGGCAGGACAACAACTGCTCAGGGCCAATTTCGTGACTAAATCCTGGCCTGATGTGAGGAAAAAGTTAGAAAAGATGGATGATTGGAATGAGAGATCACTACCTCAGTTGCTTACGGAGGCCCAGAAAGTGTGCGTGTGGAGGGATGAGGAGAAACAGAAGGGAAAGGCAAAGATTATGTTACAGGCAGTAAAGCAAGTAGTAGACAAGGAACAGGGAGGTACAGGACGGCAGGGGAGTTACGCCCAAGGCAGAGGAAGAGGAGACGGCAGAGGCCGTGGAAGAGGGGGATATGGAGAAGGTTACGGCAGGGTCCGGGGAAATACGGGTACGGGACAAGGTTGGAGGACAGGGCCTTCAAAATGTTATTTTTGTAATAAGGAAGGACACTTCAAAAGGGAGTGCCCTACGCTTGTAGCGGAGTCCCGCACGTACAGTATGATGGAAAATGAATAGGGGGGGTCAGGGGTTCTCGTCCTTGGGGTCGAGAGACTATAGAAAGGAGCCCCTGGTAAATTTAAAAATAGGACCCCAAGGAGAAGATACGGTGTTCATGGTAGATTCAGGAGCGGAGCGATCAAGTGTGACCAAAGTACCAACAGGTACGGAGGCAGGACAAGGGAGAGTAAAAATTACTGGGGTAGGGGGAACTGTGATCGTAGCTCCCGAGATAGGAGGAGTGAATGTAAGGTATGGAAACCGGGAGGGGGAAGAGGACCTGATCTTAGTACCCCAGGCTGGCGTAAATTTAATGGCCAGAGATTTACAAATACAATTGGGAATAGGCACAGCACCGGTAGAGGGAAGGGTAGTGGTCCAGTTGTATACTCTAAGGAAGGAGGACGAGCAAAGAATTAATGACCAAGTATGGGCCAAGGAAGGAAACCGAGGAGGTTTGCAAATACCCCCTCTACAGATAGCATTAAAGGACGGTGCAGACATAGTACGAGTAAGACAGTACCCCATTTCGACCGAGGGACGAAAAGGCTTACAACCAATCATTGAGAATTTATTGAAGGACGGGGTATTGGAACCATGTATGTCCCCATACAATACTCCGATCCTAGCCGTCAGAAAGACCTGGAGGAACAGCCTCTGGCCGAGGGAGGCCGATGGTTTACAGACGGGTCCTCCAGATGTATAGATGGAAAAAGACATAGTGGATACGGTATAGTGAATGGGGAAACTATGGAGGAAATTGAAAGTGGCAGGCTGCCTGGTAGTTGGTCAGCCCAATCTTGTGAATTATATGCACTAATGAGAGCTTTGGAACTATTGGAGGGAAAGGAAGGAACAGTGTATACCGACTCAAAATACGCCTTTGGGGTAGTACACACCTTTGGGAAGATCTGGAAAGAGCGAGGAATGATAACAGCTCGGGGGAAAGAATTAGCGCATGAGCAATTGATAGGACAGACACTGGAGGCCTTGCAGAAACCGGAACGGGTAGCCATAGCACATGTGGCAGGGCATCAGAAGGGTAACGCCCTGGAAGTCCGAGGAAATAGGGCAGCGGGTGAGGTGGCAAAGAGAGCGGCCACAGATCAGACAGTAGAAATGATGTCACTGATATCTTTAAGGGAACCAGAGGAAAAGATACCTATCTTTGGTGAAAAAGAGCAGGAACACATGAGAGAAATGGGAGCCCGGCGTACCCCAAATGGGAAATGGTGGACACCGGATGGAAAGCAGCTATTGAACAAAGAAATTATAAGGGAGTTATTAGGGAGGCTGCACGGGCAAAGCCATTGGGGAACCCAAGCCCTCTGTGATACCCTCCTCAGGACCTACGCTTGCCGTGGGATGTATACCATGGCCAAACAAGTCATAGGGGGTTGTGTAATATGTCAGCGAATCAACAAAAAAATCATGAGAGCAGTCCCAGGAGGAGGACAACCATTGGCAATAAGGCCCTTCCAAAGAATACAGATAGACTTCACCGAGTTGCCCCGGATACAGAGATGGAAATACCTGTTAGTGGTAGTAGACCATTTCACTAGATGGGTAGAAGCATTCCCTACAGTAACTGCCACCTCACAGTCGGTAGCCAAGGTATTATTGGAGCAAATTATACCCAGATATGGGATTGTGGAAACAATAGACTCAGATAGAGGGACCCATTTTGCCTCCAAAACACATAAAATGATATGTGAAGCATTAGGAATTGAATGGAAATTGCATACACCATGGCATCCCCAGAGTTCCGGAAAGGTGGAAAGAATGAATGGCACCTTGAAGACCCAAATCACCAAGTTAGTAGAGGAAACGAGACTCCCCTGGACTAAGTGCCTTCCGATAGCCTTGTTAAGAATCCGAACGGCACCTCGGAAAGATATACGGGTATGAAATGTTATTCGGGCTCCCGTACATAGGGAAGATAGAAGGGATCCCAACAATACCAGGGAATGACGTGTTCTTAAGGAACTCTTTACTGGCAGTATCCCAATCTCTTGCAGAACTAAAAACTAAAGGATTATTGGCCCAGAGCCCGCCCGACTGTGCTCGGCTAGATAAGAACCGCAAGAACAAATAGTGACATTCAGTCAAGGCTGGAGACTGGGCATATTCCGAGGAGAGGGCAAGATATCCAAGGAACTAGTGACGTTCCGAGGATAAGGGCAAGATATCCAAGGAACTGGTGACATTCCGAGGATAAGGGCAAGATATCCAAGGAACTAGTGACGTTCCGAGGAGAGGGCAAGATATCCAAGGAACTAGTGACGTTCCGAGGATAAGGGCAAGATATCCAAAGAATAAATAGTGACATTCCGAGGATAAGGGCAAGATATCCAAAGAACTAGGAGAGAGGGCAAGATGACCAGAGCACTAGGGGAGAGGGAATGAACTACTCTGTACTGCGCCTGCCTAATGAGATAAATGAATATTGCAAAAATATTGCATGACAAGATGCCTCATTTAAATGTACATGCGATGTATGATGTGGGAGGCAACAGGGGCGGTGTCGTTAGATTGTGCACCTCAGTGCTCCGATTGGAAGGAGCCCGAAGGGGAGGAATGTAAGATGTGACAATTGTAAAGTGAAGTGAATAAAAAGAAGGGATTTTCCCGACCTCGGTGTGTCTTGAGAGGGAAGGGACCCAACTCTGCAGACTTGCAAATAAAATAGTTGTTTCTCTAGATTGTCTCGAGCATCGTAATTGTGAGCACTCACATTTGCATCTCACAGTCGCCCCAACCCATCTCCTGCTTGTCCCCCAGAAGACCAGAGACCGGGATGTTGGAGTCGGTGACAACAACGGACGAGACTGGCGAGGAGCGAGCCTGGCAGGAGACGAGAGGTACCTGGGTCTTGCCTCCTGCGACGTTTACCGTGGTCGCCTGCGGGAGGCTCCACGGGGAAGAAGGCTGAGGCTTTATAAGGGCCTGATCAGGCCGCTTTTTGTGTACTGTGAGTAATTTTCGGCATGATTCCTGAGGAAGAATGTACTGTCTCCAGAGAGGGCACGGAGGAGGATTACACGAATGATCCAGCAATGTGATTGTTAACATGTGATGAGCATTTGATGGCACTTGGCCTGTAGTCAACGTCAATGCCTCCTTTCGGATGAGGTGAATGTCTATAGTCAGTGGGTGGTAAAACTGTGGACTTGATTGCCACAGAAGCCTGTGGAGGCCATGTCAATGGATATTTCAAAGACAGGTTCTTGATTAGTACGGGTGTCAGGGTTTATGGGGAGAAGGCAGAATGGGGTTAGGGGCGAGAGACTGATCAGACATGATTGAATGGGAGAGTAGAGCTGATGGCCGAATGGCCTAATTCTGATCCTATCTTTTATGACTTGATGTAGTGTGTCAGCGAGGTGACCAGGCAGTGACCACAAAATCCAGCCGATCCACCGAACCACTGCACACCATTGTGTGTAAATAAAGCACAGAATGCAACAATCAATTTCACTCCGTGTGCCACACCTCTCTTCAGGATACCTTTCACAGCTCTGGGGCAATCGGGTTGTGTCTTCCATGTCAATGTCCGTAGTTCTACTTGCTGTATCTCCTTCACGTTCTCCTTACTTCTACTCAATCCTGTCCCGACGTGTGTGTGTGTGTGTGTGTGTGTGTGTGTGTGTGTGTGTGTGTGTGTGTGTGTGTGTGTGTGTGTGTGTGTGTGTGTGTGTGTGTGTGTGTGTGTGAGAGAAGAGAGAGAGAGAGAGAGAGAGAGAGAGAGAGAGAGAGAGAGAGAGAGAGAGAGAGAGAGAGAGAGAGAGAGAGAGAGAGAGAGAGAGAGGAGGGGAGGGAGGGGAGGGAGGGAGGGAGGGAGGGAGGGAGGGAGGGAGGGAGGGAGGGAGGGAGGGAGGGAGGGGAGGGGGAGGGAGGGGAGGGAGGGGAGGGAGGAGAGAGAGAGAGAGAGAGAGAGAGAGAGATGAGAGAGAGAGAGAGAGAGAGAGAGAGAGAGAGAGAGAGAGAGAGAGAGAGAGAGAGAGAGAGAGAGAGAGAGAGAGAGAGAGAGAGAGAGAGAGAGAGAGAGGAGAGAGAGAGAGAGAGAGAGAGAGAGAGAGAGAGAGAGAGAGAGAGAGAGAGAGAGAGAGAGAGAGAGAGAGAGAGAGAGAGAGAGAGAGAGAGAGAGAGAGAGAGAGAGAGAGAGAGAGAATTTCACATAATCGGCACGTGCGAGGCAGTTGCGCCGGTGAACCCGGGGTAATGAGGAACGTGCGTGGTATCTGCCAGGCAGAGGAAAGGATAATGCCCACGTTCGATGAGCTACGTTGGAGAGGCATGACACCGATGCAATCGTGGATGCTGGGGCCGATGTAATGCATGAAGGCAGAGTGAAGCAGTTGACTCGGTCTATACGGAGGGATATGGGCCCTCATAGATTATGAGTGGGGGCAGAAGAGTAAGGGGTGGTGAGGTAGATGGAGCAGTCGGGGTGCAGCTACGGATTTCCCAGATCATCTCAACGCTGCAAGCGCACTGCAATTAAATTGAGGGGAGATTTCACCAACTTCTTTAGCTGCTTCCGGAAATTAGTCTGGGTAACGGCGTAAAGGGCAGTGATTGTGCAACAGCTCAGGAGCTGCAGCATTGAGCCCAGTTCTCGTACAGAATCTGGTGGCTGCAGAGGCGCAGCGAAAGAAAAATACAGTCGGTTCCACACACCATACAACGTAAACATTGCCCATAACAGGAACGAGCAGTAAAATTAGGGAAGCTCTGGGAAGTTATGGGCTATTACCGGTAACTCTAAACGGAAGAAAGACAAGAGGATGTTTCAGGACGTGTTCAAGCCGACAGGCTGATGCTTGTTTATTTCAACGCAAGGTATCGCGTGCAAAGCAGAGCCTGCATCAGAGAGGATGAATCCACAGCAAGCTGACGTGAATGCAAAGAGTGAGACGGCTTGATTAATAGGTGAGATGAATATACTTTTAAGTTTCTCTCTGATTTGTGCAGTAAAACAAACTATATCACATGTGGTTGTGGTCAGGGTGGCCGAGCGGTCTAAGGCGCTGCGTTCAGGTCGCAGTCTCCACAGGAGGCGTGGGTTCGAATCCCACTCCTGACACTGAGACATTTTTTAAACGTTGAACAACGGAACATATTCGGGGACCCGATCTGCGTCCTCTTGCCCGCTTTGCGTGTGACCTGTTTTATAAATTCTCCGTAGTATTTCAGGATCAGTCTGACCAACGAGAACCAGCACGAATGAGATCAGATGCGTCAGGAGATAATGTAGGAGCTCGATTGATCCCCAGACCTTTGAACCATGAACAACTCGCGCCACCCCCCCCCCCCCCCCACAAAACCAAGGGACATTAAAAGGACTATATTTCCCTGTGATCATGAAATACCAAAAGATGTTCTTTAAACAGCTCAGCAAGAATACTGTCGTCACAACTACGGCTGCTGTTGTCGCGGTACAGTATTTACTTTTCAGTTTCTGACAACAAATAGCGACAAACCGATCAAACGTAAACGTGACCGTGAACCACACAGAACTGTCGGCGGTCGCATAAAGCAGTACGGCGTGGAGATTACACACAGGGAGGTTCCACAGGAAGACAATACGATTCTGGAAAGCAATTGGTATCTGCCTCAGTATCAGGTCAATGACAACGACCAGCAGATCCGCCGCCGCCCTGGCGATCAGATAGAGAGTGACTCCTTTGGACAGACCGCACTTTCCACGGGACAGGACCACGATAGTCACCACGTTCACTGCCAGGAATGGAATAAACAGAGATATAAGATATCAGATTGAAATGGTGTTTCTGTACTTAACAAAAAAGTAATCATCATTCCTTGGAAATACGTTGTAGTGAATGGTTTTCTTACAATTAATCGCGCTAGTAATCGTAAAGAAACGTAATATTTGGCACACAGTAAAAACAAGGGACGCAGCAAGCTAAAATAATGCAGATGAATATTTGTTTTTTGAAAGGTCAAAATTAAATAAGACCAGAGAGATGCCTCAAAGAGACGTTGCGTAAGCAAAGGTACAACACTTGTCACATATATTGATCCTGCAATTAAGTTTAGATTACTGCTGCTAATATTCTTCACTCACGCCTTATTTGTAAGTGGGCCCGCAGCCAATTATCCTGGTGAGCAGGTTTGGATTAGTTCACTGCCGGACATAAATTTTACCATTTCGCCATTTATTTCCTATTCTCAGATTCCTTCAAATTACAAAAGGTCGCGCAATCGTTCATCAGAATTAAAACAAATAAAACTTCACATTCATTCACAAAGTGATTCGAACGAAAGAGTTGAAAGCTTGGAAAAAGTGAGAAGTTGAACCGAACAATGGGAAAAATTGAGGTCGATGACCGATTGCAGCGATGAAAATAGTTCCCGCCATGTAAAAATTCAGGTAACATTGTAAATGTAGTCAGAGGGTAGTGAATCTGTGGAATTTATTGCCACAGATGGCTGTGGAGACAGATACATGAGTAGTACTTGTGTCAAAGGTTATGGAGAGAAGGCAGGGCAATTAGGTTGAGAGTGAAAAATAGAATAGCCACGATTGAATGACGGAGTAGACTCGATGGGCTGAATGGCCTACTTCTGCTACTATGACTTATGAAAAGGTTGAAACAGGTTGTGATTGATTCACTGCTCTGGCCCTGCTGACGTGGAATCACTTAATGTGGGAGCACAGATAGTTCAGAGTAGCACCATTAGGAGAAGTTGTTATTTGGATCCAAAACCTTATTCGCAGGGTGAAGCCGGAGTGTCGTTTGTGCGATCAACGGCCAATGATTACTGGTGGCTGACAGGGATCGGTGATGTGATCGTGACTAATTGCTCTGGGTGTTAAGTATTTTAATACGGAAACAAGTGAGGGGATAGCAAATCTGTAGTTTGCACGAAAATCTGTGGCATTGGTGGTAAATTAATCCTGCTGTTGCGATAGTTTTTCGTTAACTTCCCGCCATTGTTATTACATTCAGTGGCTTGTTATTACCAAGGTAAGCCCAATACCCTCTTGCATTAAGGCAATGAATTTTGGACCTCTTGTCAACACTACAGATTTGGAACACAGATATATGTCAACGAAAAAGAGACACAGCTTTCTGTTGCAGTTAACGCATTGAGTGGAGGAGTGAATACTGTGAAGAATTTAAGGCAATCCACGAACATCCTCCCAGGAAAGTGGCGGGAGTGAACAAACGCTAATAGCGTACACGTGGGAGGTAGTGGTGGGGAATTGATTTCAGCAACTGCAATGTAGTTGGCAAACGTTTGCAGAACTAATAGCTGGAGCCAATGAACAAAGGCAGCAAGAGATGTGGCACAGATAGCGACAAAATGCAATCAGATCCTGTAGATAGAATTAAACGGGAAGTGAAAAACCTACCAGGAACAGCAATAATGGCGAGGATCGGATAGTAAATCACTTGAATGGTCGCAAGTGCATGCGTAAGTCGAAAATCTACCCTCAACCACATTGCAAAAATATATTCGGCCATCCAGAAAACATTTTTTCCCGTTCCAGCAACACCCCGTTCCGCTCCTTTCAGTTGCCGCACCACACTCTCCTGTTTCCAGAGATGGCTCCTTCCTCTCCCCGGCGTAGAGCAGGAGATCTCAGCCAGAACCGTCGGTATCCCTCGCTCTACCGCTGTTATACCTCATTGATAGCGACGTTTATTTATAGGAGGGGGACAACTTGCGATTACACAATCAGTCCCGAAGTAGGTTTGCGGTGGTGATATTTCACGAACAAGTTGCTATTGTTAACCATTTATTTATAGAACGCTGGAGGATTCAACAGTACTGATGGAACACAAATGCTGAAAACAAAAAAAAATCATGCTGCCCATCTGTTCATCAGGTCAAACAGAATCCATGTTATTTCGACCGACATCGCATTTGCACAGGGAGAAGGAGATACAAACTTTCTCCCCGATTGTACAAACGCGAGGTACTTTCGTGGAGCACAGCAGCAGCGAGAGATTTGCTTTGGTGGCTTATTGAGACGCATAGCAGCCAATACGAAGAGAGAAATGTATGGTGAAGCGGCGTATTGGCAGTGGTCGTGTTGGAAGCGGATGTGTGAGGTGAAGGTAGATTTTCGAATACAATTGTGGTACTTTGGCTTAGAAGATAGTACAGTAGAGTTTAAGAACAGTCCCCGCAGCTCACAATGCCTGTGCCAAACATGATGCGAAAACCAGGTCTTATCTGTCTGCACATAATCAATATCCCTTAATTCCCCGTTTATCCATGGGGCTATCCAGAAGGCTATTAGATACCACTGCCGTATTGACTTCACCCCCACCCCTGGCAGTGCGACCGTCGCTCACATTTCTCACCGGTAAAAAGCTTATCCGGCACATTTGCTTTCAACATTGCCCCATTCACCTTAAATCTATGCCCTCCAGCATTTGTTATTTCCATCCTGGAAAGGTGTTGTGGCTGTCTACCTTATCTATACGTCTTATAGATTTGTATACATCTGGTAGTTTTACCCTCAACATCTGGCGCCACAGGGAATACAACATAACTTTGTCCTATTCCATTTATTTCCTTTCCAACAAACACCCTGTAATCCAGGTATCATTCTGTGAAACCGCCTCTGCATTCTTTCCAGAGCCTTCACATCCATCCTGTACTGGGGTGACAAGAAACGCAAGGAAAATTACAAATGTGGCCTATCCAAATCTTATAAACCTGATTCAACACTTCCACATTCTTACCCCCAATGCCTCGAGCAAAGAGGTGTCGGAATTTTTGAAAATTATAAGAAAGATGAGAAGTTTGTAGTCTGTTTAACCTAAGGTCTTGCAAACAGGGAAAGAATGGTCCAGCATTGTGTACTTAAGAATATTAATGAGGCAATAAATAGAATGATCACGGCGCATATATTCCACAGCACAGTCAGTTTAGTTAAAATAAGTATTGGAGGTTGCTAACTAAGACCAGGGTAATGAAACTGATGAGGATTGCTGACATTCATGGGGCCAATTTGTATGCAAATGGGAGAGGGGTTTTAGGGACAGAGAGCAAAAGGTTAAAGATAACACCGAGGAAGCTCCGGGGAAAGGCATAGGTAAAAGTTTTACAGAGACGATGATCAGTGGTGACTCATATTAAAATTGTAGAATCCACATGTAACCATGATGTTGTGAGAATATAAAAATGCAATGGGTACTGTGAATCTTTAAACACTTTGCGGTTTCTCCGAGTGCTTTGCACTGCGCATTGTTAAGACATTCAATAAACCGATTTGTTGGAGAAACTCAACACAATCTACGGGATGTGTTATTTGCCTCTGTCCCCATCTGAGCTGGGCCCCAAATAAAACAAGATTCAGCGTAGAGGTGTAACACAAAATTCCCTTACAGAAGGAAGCAGACTTTATGCTTTCTTCAGATCCGTTGGCACTTTAAGGGTGTTGTGGACGACCCTCAAGATTCCTCTGGACAGCAATGTTGTTCACGGTCTTAACATTAATTGTATATTTTCACCTTACATTCAATCTCCCACGTCACACTTTCCTGGATAAAGTTTCATCTGCAATCGACTTGAGAGTCTTCGGTGAGGGCTTGAGAGCAAAATAAAGTGATGCGTTTCTTTAGGTATAAGGAACGCAGATGCTGCCTTATCTAGGAAAGTCTAAACGCTGGAGTCACTCAGTGGGTCTAGCAGCATCCCTGGAGAATATGAATAGGTGACGGTTCGGATCTGGTCCTGTTTCAGACCGCTTCTTTTTTTACTCAATTTGCTCCAGTTGTACTACATTGTAAATGGCATTTGAGACATAAGTATGCTTTTCTTGCAGGATGTGTGAGATCAGATTTCCCCGAGGACAGGACTTGTAGGAAGTGCGTTCTGCCGGAGCTCCTCATTGACGACTGAGAACTGGAGCTGTGCTGTAGGGCCTCAGAATCTTCTGGGAGTTAGAGAACGGCACAGCTAGGAGTTACAGTGAGCTGGTCCTACCTCACGTGTATGCAGGATGTAGATGGTTGACTACCATGAAACTGCGCAGAAATGATGCAGAAATCCCATTTGGACACCCAACCCCCTCTCGCACAGCAAGTGTACCCTGTTGCGGGTAAAACGTGAGGGGAAGCAGCAGCAGAAGCAGTCTGTTCTCGGGCACTAGGCCTGGCTTGGCAGCAGACGGGGAATGTGTGGCAGCAGACAGTGCGATGGAGATGGGAAAACTCGTTGCTCAGTGGAGCAGACTGAATATTCTGTGGCCGCAATCCTACCTCAGGGTTGAGGTGCTGCGTCTTGGTGCCAGGGTCCTGTTGATTCGGAGCTGCTGCACAAAATTCCCATGGGGGAGGGTGAACAGCCGGAAGTCATTATAAATGTTGCACACATACCACTGGTAGAGAAATGGAAGAGGTCCAGCAGGGTAAACACAGGTAATTAGGAGTTCAGTTGGACGTTGAATATCAGGGTCACGAAGGCTGTAATCCTCGAAGTATGCATGCCCGATCCGGGATTCAGATTTTCCATCCATGAGAACTGTTCTGGGGCAGAGTTTACCTTTACAAAGGGTCTGCTTATTCGAGAATTGGAGGATACAATGCACTTTGAGTGAGCTTGATAGTGCTACTCGGGAGGGATACAATTAGTTTGACAGGGTGTTGGAAACCAGCGTGGAGGATCCGCAAATGGAAGGACTTTTGGGAAGTTATGGGCTATTACCGGTAACTCTAAACGGAAGAAAGGCTGATGCTTGTTTATTTCAACGCAAGGTATCGCGTGCAAAGCAGAGCCTGCATCAGAGAGGATGAATCCACAGCAAGCTGACGTGAATGCAAAGAGTGAGACAGCTTGATTAATAGGTGAGATTAATATACTTTTAAGTTTCTCTCTGATTTGTGCAGTAAAACAAACTATATCACAATGTGGTTGTGGTCAGGGTGGCCGAGCGGTCTAATGCGCTGCGTTCAGGTCGCAGTCTCCACAGGAGGCGTGGGTTCGAATCCCACTCCTGACACTGAGACATTTTTTAAACGTTGAACAACGGAACATATTCGGGGACCCGATCTGCGTCCTCTCGCCCGCTTTGCGTGTGACATGTTTTATAAATTCTCCGTAGTATTTCAGGATCAGTCTGACCAATGGGGAAAAAAATATCGGTTCTTCCTATATCCCTCCTCCTGCTGGCCTTTCCCTTCCCTACAAAGCGATCATGCAGATCTTAAACTCTCACTTTCTCACCTCCCAGACAGCCTTTTGCGCACAAACAACATGCCATATTAATTTATTTGCAAGCTTCTATATAGTACTATGTACATTTGCCTTGGTATAATTCAGAACTTAAACTTATGGAACAAATCTTACTTTCTTCCATAAATAATTTAACACAAATATAGCTTAGACAACTGGACCCAAAATGCCTCCTGCACTGACATGTCAGTCACTTGCCCTATTTTATTTGTATACTCTCCTTGCATGGCCTTCTATATATTGCCCGATGAAACTCTCCTCTGCACATGGACTATATTGTACCCCAATCAACCGTTGCGACACGATGGTGCAGCGGTAGTGTTGCTGCCTGACAACACCAGACAACCGGGTTCGATCCTGGCTACGGGCGCTGATTATACCGAGTGTATACGATTTCCCCGTGACCTGCGTGGGCGTTCTCCGGGTTCTCCGGTTTCCCCTCACACTCGAAAAATTACATGGTACACGATCGTCGGCACGGCACCTTGTCCATCACATGTTGGATTTACCACTCAACTGTTTACCACTTCGTTATTTAACCGGCGCCAAACATGTGCTCTTTAAATTCTCCTCCCGATCAGGCGGCAGACGCTTTGTGCAAATTCTCCCCACGCCTTTGCACCCACTGTTTACTGAACAGTAAGAACAGACCCAGGAGGGGGCAGAGCTAAACCGGCAACTCGTCCTACGGTCTGGGGAGAGGAAGCAGCAATGATTTTCTTCGGCAGATTTCTCCCACTCCTTCCTGACCACACCCTAACCATCCAGCCTTGTACAGCCTCTCCCCGCTCACTCCATCCTTCAGGTACCGTCGTTGCTCTGCTCCATCTCTTCCTCCCGCCCTCCCGCTCTTCCACCCAGCCCAGATGCCCACCTACAACAGCCACTTACCTGCACCTTTTACCTGCAACTAAGGAAGATGTAACATCTGCCCCTGCACTTCGTCCCTCACGTCCATTCATCGACTGCACAGCTCTCCCTGCAGAGTTTAACTTTCACCTCCTCTAATTTCATTTACTTCATTCGGTTCTCTTGATGTGTCCTCATTTATAACGGAGATGCCACGCATAGTTTTGGCAACCATTTCGACCGTCACTTGCGCTCGGTCCACAAGGCCCATTTGATCTCCTGTTGCTAACCATTTTAATCCTCTTCACAATCACATTTTGTATTTTTCTGTCCTGGACCTTCTCCATTACCCAAGTGTGGCCACGCGCAAACTTAACGACAGGCGCTTCATATGACGCTCGGGTTGTTTGCAACTCAATGGGTGTTCGCATTGAATCTCTCATTGTCGGTCAACCTACTCTCCTCTCTGTGTTTCACCTCTCATCCATCCTCAGTGCTCACCACAGCTCCCACTATCCCGATCCACATCTCCACCTTCACCTTTCACCCTCATTTTCTTCACTACTTTTCGTGGTTCCCTTATCTGCATGCAATCCACGATATGGCGCCCTTTTGTCAGCTGGTCGCCTTACTTGTCCATGTTTGACCGTTTGATCTGTCGCCGTTTTGTCTGCATATGTCTAACAAACCCCTGCCTCAATTCATCTGTATGGACGAAATATATCGGGTAGCATCTGTGGAGAAAAGGCGTTAACGTTTAAAGACGATAATTTCACCCCGGGCGGGCAATGAGACGGTGGGATCCTCACTCAGAGTGGGATGGTTTCCTCAAACTGTCAGTCAAATACCCCAGCCCTCACGTTCTACTCTTAATCTCTGAATTTGGGCATTAGCATGATGAGCAGTGGTAATTGCCGTACTTCAGTGCCCTGGATATATTAATGCCGGGCCGCCTTCTCGACCAGCTGCGCTCCGCGTGGTGAGGGAGTTCCACCGGGCTCTCAGTGAGAACTTAGAGGTTAGGGTGTGGTCAGTATTTAGACGCGGCGTGAGGTGACTGGCGGCGATGGGGATTTTGCTGGGCGTCGGTTTCAATCTCCTTCTCCATTGTTGATCCATTCAAATGGCTCGCTGTGATGCTTCAAAAGGGCAAATACCAGGCAACCACGTCGGTGTGGGCTGGTGTCACATTGTTGTGCCGGTGAGGACGACGGGCTTTCTTCACCAGCTCCAGAGAAGCAGCAGGCAGAACAGAATGCGGGGAGTCTGCGGGGTTTTGCTAATTTCCCGTCTGAGAGCAAATTCCCTTGATCTGAACCATTCTTTGTTTTTTTTCTCTCTCTCTGCTGACGATCGTGGCATGTTGAATTTTCGTCGCAGCTTTCGCTTTTATTTCCATTTTTTTGGACCGCAAGGCTTAGCGCCCGAGTTTGAGCCGCCACGGGCCATGCAGAGAGGAAATCGACCAGACAATTAGATTGCCCACAATGCACTCTCTTGTAATGGCAGCAATAAACGTTTAAACTAGATTTTTCGCGTCCAACCTAACCGCCAGATACTGAATTCATCCTCCGTTCACAAACACAGGCAATTTCACGTGCTCTGGCGGAGATACACCGACAAGAGGGAGAAAAGTGTGGGCGGAAAGACAGAGACATTTAGCGAGATAGATAGGCAGAGATAGATAGGCTCTCAGGTGGCAGGAAGATAAAACGATAAATAAGGGGAAGTGGGGAGGCCAGAGTGAGGTTTTGTTAGACAGATGAACTTTTGTTTACAAGTAAAACGTTGCATGAAAAGTACGATACACCCGTTGTTAAGTACCGGCAGAGTTCATCGGGGTATGGCGGTGAAGGAAAAGCTATATAAAATATATCTCAGCGAACAACTGGAGCGTTGTGGTTGTGTCGTAGAAGGGGATGTTTATCACTTCGCTGTGTATAGGAGAATTCATCAGAATGACACCTGCGATGTGGCGTTTTATTTAGTTGGTGCAAATATATTGTCTAGTTTGTGCAAATATCTTATCTATATCTGTTTTCACTGGAAAGGAGGAAACTTGATGGTGGGGAACTTTCAGAAGCTCTTTTAATATCGTTCCACACATAATATTTCTAAACAAGATAGGACCCAATGGTATTGGAGACAATTCATTAAGATGGATAGAAAATTGGTTGACTGGCAAAAGGCAAAGGGTGGGAATTAATGGGAGACGTTTTTGGTTGGCTGCCGATGATAGTGATGTCCACAGGGGTCGGTGCTGCGTCCGCTACTTTTCAGATTATATGTAATGATCTGGATGATAGAATTGATGGATTTGTGAGGGGTTTGCGAATGATAGGAATATACGTGAAGTGGTAACTTCCCGGCGGCGCAGTTGAGGGCGTGCGAGGTGACGAGTGAGAGCAGCAGCAGAGCTCTCGTCACCGCGCACGCTCAATTGGCAGGCACTGCCGACAGTCCGGGCGGGTGCCGCATCACCCCCCCCCCCCCCCCCCCCCCCCCCCCCCCCCAGCGGGAGAGGCGACGGCGATTAGCCTACCGGCGGTCAGCGCTGTCCGATCGGAGGAATGTCAGACGCGAGGCATGCGGGGACGGGGACGGGGGGGGGGGGAGGGGAGCGCATTAGTTAAAGGTCCTGGGTGGGGTGGAGCGCATGAGTTAAAGGTCGGGGGAGGGGAGCGCATAAGTTAAAGGGGGGGGAGGGGGGGATTGTTAATGGTCGGGGGTGGGGGGGTATTGGATGAAGGTCGGGTGGGGGGCATTAGCTAAAGGTCGGGGAGGACGGCGGCGCTTCCGGTGGCTATCTTGTTTAGGCAATTGAGGAGCAAATGAAGTCGACCGTGGAGCATTGTGACGTCGTACGCTGAGGAGTTTCATGAAATGGGTTAGAAAGCGAATTTTTAAACTTTAGAATGTATGTAGTTTTACAAATGTAACTTAAATTTAAATGAGAGTTGTTGGAGAGTAAGCCCAGGATAATGGTGAGTGACGTGGTGCAGGAGAGGTTTGCGGGAGTTTTAAGGGGGGTTGAGGTGGGAATGGAGTGCGTGAATGGGGGGGGATTGAATGGCTGAGTGAGGGGAGGCGAGGGTGTTAGACCAATGCACTAGCGGTTTGGGGGAGTTTTAAAAGGGGTTCGGGGATGAATTGGGTGAATGAGGGGGGGGGGTTGGAGGGGGGATTTGGGGAATTGATAGGATGAGTGGAGGTCTCAAATGAAACAAATCTAAATGAGGAAAAATGAAATTAATTTTATGTTTAAAAAATGAAGCGTTTTTTCCTTTAAATCGTTTTTGTAAAGTGAAATAATGCTGTGAAAACTACCTTTTTGACAAAAATGAAATCAATGCTTTTTGAAATGAATGGAATGTAAATTAAAGCGGCCAATGGGGAGTCGAGTGCGAAGTCGGAGCTGAACAGAAAAAGCCAAGCTTCCCCAAGTAAAGAATCCCTCCACGTAGTATGAAATAGAAATAAAACAATCGGAAATGAGGAAAAATGAAATGTAAGTAATATTTTTTATTTTTTTATTTTAGAGCTTAAAACGGCAAACCTTCCCAACTAAAGAAAGCCTCCCCGAAGTATAAACTTTAAAAAAACAAATGTAAATGAGGAAAAATGAAATGAATTTTATGTTTAAACGAAGCGATTTCCTTTAAATAAAATATTTATGGAAATAAAGCTTATCTTATATTGCACAGCAGCCAAAGCGGGACGTTTCAGCAGAAACTGGACAGTTCAACAGCAGCGGGTGGTTTGAGCGGGAACAACCCTGTCGAACAAATAAGGGTGGCGGCGGCGCTCCTCCTACGTGGGACGCGCAGCAATTGTGCGGGTCCCTTGCTCCACCCCCCACTCCCACCCACTCCATCCTCCCTCAGCACTCCCGTCAGTCAGGCGGGTGCCCCGGCTCTCGGAGCGGGATAGTCGACTGCATCTCCCGGCGGTGAGCGCTGCCCGATCTGAGGAATGTCAGGCGCGAGGCATGCCGGGACGGGCGGCGGTGCTCCGGGCGGGGGGAAGCGCATTAGTTTAAGGTCCGGGGGGGCGGGGGAGCGCATTAGTTAAAGGTCCGGGGGGGGCGGGGGAGCGCATTAGTTAAAGATCCGGGAGGGGGGCGGGGGAGCCATTAGTTAAAGGTCGGGGGGGTGCATTAGTTAAAGGACCTGGGGAGAGCGCATTCGTTAAAGATCCGGGGGGGACGGAGCGCAAGAGCGAGCTGATCTCTTGAAGATGTGCGGGTCGCATTGTGACGTCATACGCTGAATAGCGGGGGGGGGGGTTGAGCGCGGGCTCATGTCTCACAGATGCACGGGTCCCATTTGTGACGTCACACGCTGAAGACATTCAAGAAATGGGTTAGAAAGGAAATTTGTAAACTGTGGGTGGGTGGGTGGATGGATGGATGGATGGATGGATGGATGGATGGATGGATGGATGGATGGATGGATGGATGGATGGATGGATGGATGGATGGATGGATGGATGGATGGATGGATGGATGGATGGATGGATGGATGGATGGATGGATGGATGGATGGATGGATGGATGGATGGATGGATGGATGGATGGATGGATGGATGGATGGATGGATGGATGGATGGATGGATGGATGGATGGATGGATGGATGGATGGATGGATGGATGGATTCCAAGCCACTCCTGCATTGGTGCAGCACCCCTTCCTCCCCTTCACCTTACCCTATCCCCTTCTCCCCTTCCCCATCCTTCCCCACCCCCCGACGTCCTCCCCATCTCGACCCCCCAACCCCCTCCCCCATCCCCTTCACCCCTCCTCCTCCCTCCCCTCTCTCCCTCTCCCTCCCCATCACCTTCACCCCTCCCATTCCCTCCCCTCTCTCCCTACCCACTTCCCATCTCCTTCACCCCCCTTCCCTCTCCTCTCCATCCGCCCCCCCTCCCTCCCACCAGCCCCATTTTCCCGCTGTACTCCTCCCCTCCCGCCCCCATCGGCCCAACCGTAGAGCCGTTGCCGGGCGGGGAGTGCCCCCGTGGCCATGTGCCAGCAAGGGGGGAGAGGGGCAAAGCAGTGACGTCAACTTATTTTGCCTGCGGAGCCGAGGCATCTCCTGCAGCTCGGATCCAATTTGCAGCGGGGAATGTGGGGGGGTGGGGGGGGGGGGGCATTGGGCCGTTGTCGAGCGGGGAGCATCTCCCGAGGCCGTGGGTGGGCGAGAGTGGAAAGGGAGAAGGCACTGACCTGGGCGGTCTTTCTCCTGCTGCGAGCGGCAGGCGACGGCCATCTTGTTGGTCCCTCTGCCAGAGCCTCTGCGGCGCGCTGCAGTGCGGGAGGATGGTCAGGCGCGGGGCAGACCCGGACGGGCGCCGGTCCTCCGGGGGGAGGACAGATTTATTAAAGTTTATAAGGTAAATTGTTTTTTAAAATGTAATGAAAGTGGGTTTATTCACACAATGGGGGAATGGTGAGTTGGGTGGGCCAAAAATTGTGGCGCTATCGTGTACTGTTTTGGCTGTGTAGAGGGCAAGGGCATGTTATACATTTACACACATACACACAAACAAACCGAGAGTTTTAATAATATACTAGATAGATATTGGTGTCATGTTGTTTCTTTGCACAAAACTGTTGGGTGCCTGGAACGCGCTGCCAAGTGTGGTGGAAGATGCAGATCACCATAATATCATTTAGACAATAGACAATAGACAATAGGTGCAGGAGGAGGTCATTCGGCCCTTCGATCCAGCACCGCCATTCAATGTGGTCATGGCTGATCATTCTCAATCAGTACCCCGTTCCTGCCTTCTCCCCATACCCCGTGACTCCGCTATCCTTAAGACCTCTATCCAGCTCTCTCTTGAATTCATTCAGAGAATTGGCCTCCACTGCCTTCTGAGGCAGAGAATTCCACAGATTCACAACTCTCTGAATGAAAAAGTTTTTCCTCATTTCAGTTCTAAATGGCCTACCCCTTATTCTTAAACTGTGGCCCCTTATTCTGGACTCCCCCAAAATTGGGAACATGTTTCCTGGCTCTAACGTGTCCAACCTCTTAATAATCATACGTTTCGATAAGATCTCCTCTCATCCTTCTAAATTCCAGTGTATACAATCCTAGTCGCTCCTGTCTTTCAACATATGACAGTCCCGCCATTCCGGAAATTAACCTAGTAAACCTACGCTGCACGCCCTCAATAGTAAGAATATCCTTCCTCAAATCTGGAGACCAAAACTGCACACAGTACTCCAGGTGCGGTCTCACTAGGGCCCTGTACAACTGCAGAAGGACCTACTTGCTCCTATACTCAACTCCTCTTGTTATGAAGGCCAATATTCCATTGGCTTTCTTCACTGCCTGCTGTACCTGCATGCTTCCTTTCAGTGACTGATGCACTAGGACACCCAGATCTCGTTGTACGTCCCCTGTTCCTAACTTGACACCATTCAGATAATACTCTGCCTTCCTATTCTTACCACCAAATTGGATAACCTTACACTTATCCACATTACACTGCATCTGCCAAGCATCCGTCCACTCACACAACCTGTCCAAGTCAGCCTGCAACCTCATAGCATCTTCCTCACAGTTCACACTGCCACCCATCTTTGTATTATCTGCAAATTTGCTAATGGTACTTTTATTCCCTTCATCCAAGTCATTAATGTATATTGTAAATAGCTGCGGCCCCAGCACCGAGCTTTGCGGTACCCCATTAGTTACTGCCTGTCATTCTGGGGATTTAATAGGCGTTTGGTTAGGCAGGTGAAAATATATTGAAAAGAGGGATAAACAGCGACATGTTCGCGTGGATTTAGAACATGTAATGTGGATCGCTAACAGTAATCGCCCTGCGGTACATTTCTTTCTACCTATGGACTGCTCTGCCTATCGACGTCTCATTTTAAATCTCCCCCTTCGTTTCTGTTATACTTTGCCTCGAACTCTGAATATAACTAATGTTTCCATAATCGGGATGAGTAATTATGTCATATCATATCATATATATACAGCCGGAAACAGGCCTTTTCGGCCCACCAAGTCCGTGCCGCCCAGCGATCCCCGTACATTAACACTATCCTACACCCACTAGGGACAATTTTTACATTTACCCAGCCATTTACCTGTAGTGTGGGAGGAAACCGAAGAACTCGGAGAAAACCCACGCAGGTCACGGGGAGAACGTACATACTCCTTACAGTGCAGCACCCGTACTCAGGATCGAACCTGAGTCTCCGGCGCTGCATTCGCTGTAAAGCAGCAACTCTACCGCTGCGCTACCGTGCCGCATGTGCGATTTCGGTCTAAAGAAGAACGTTTTTACTTGACCTGATGAACATAGTTTATCTTCATCGCACAAACTATCTTACGTCATCCTCGATGAATCATATTTTGCTGCTTCAGTGCGTAGCAAATAAAGATTTAAATCCAGCAGCCTGGTCGTGGATTAATTAACGTTATTCCCTTACGAGACTGATTTGGTCATCGGAATATGTTTCTCTGCTATAAATAAACGTATTTTTTAACGCGGAATCACAGCGGCAGTGTGAGGAATACCTCCGGTACCGGTAGCGAGCAGGGGGCGATCTCTGGATACAGGTGATGAACACAAATAACTGAAGTAACGCAGCGGGTCAGGCATCATGTCTGGAGAAAAGTAATAAGCCGTAATTTCGGGTCGAGACCGTTCTTCAGAGTGAGACTTCCGGGAAAAGGATACAGTCGTTTGTGCTTTTGGAGAAATGGCTCGCAATCTCGAAAACGTTGAGCGAGCTAGTACTGGAACAGGAAGAAATGTGTTCTTTTATCCTGAATATGTCTTTTAAAAGCATGAGTGGTTGGCGTTAGATGGTCGAATCGCAAATGCACTTGCGATCATTCAAGTGATATACTACCCAATCCTCGCTCTTATTGCTGTTCCGGGTAAGTCAGCCAACCTCCCGTTTAATTCCATGAACTCTATACAATTGCTTTCGTATCTTGTTATTTACCCTCCGCAACCTCTTGTTGTCTTCGTTCCCTAACTCTAGCTATCAGTTCTAGCTCTAGATATTAGTTGCCAACCTCATTGCAGTTGTTGCATTTCACTCGCCTACGGCTACCACATGGGCGCCTCTGCCACTTTCCTGTGTACAGTTAGCAAACCTGCCACCAGTACACGATTAGCATTTTATTCTTCCCACCATTTTACTTTTGGGAAAATCGTACGTTGTCTTAAATTGCTGTTTCCTTATTTACCTCCAAATACATTAGCGCATCCCGTGGAATAACTGCGGCTGAAAGAAGATGTTACATTATATCTTCATTCTAGCTCCTTTTCCTCGTGTTTCAAACTAATAATCTTGCAAAGGTGTCAAAAATGTGTTACCTTCATTCAAGCAACATAAGAGCGGTAAGCCAGGTAATAACAAACCACTGAATATAACACTGGTGGTCGGGAAATCATTGGTAAACGGTCTCAATGACAGGATGAATATATATATTTGAAAGGTTATGGATGCATTAAATGTAGTCAGCATGGTTTTCTTTAGCGGAGATGCTGTCCGAGTAACATGGCTGAATGAGTTCCACTTTCCTTTAGTCTGCCCTTCTTGACAAATTATATAAATAATGTTGAAGCTCTTGGCACGCTGAAAAATCCCACCGATTTTCGTAAAATCTTTAAATTGACTACCATGCCTCTTGCTTCCATATTCAAATATCTACAAAACAACTCAGATCCCATCGCCGATCGCTATCATGCTTAATTTCTCATCGCGAAAACAACTCTCCAGCTTCACCCTCTGCTTCCTAATGTATATGAGGTATTTGAGTCAAATTATTAGCTTATCTAGCAGACAAAGGCACTAATAAGAACTATTTGTAGGAAAGAACGGCAGTTGTGTAGGGCCCTGGTGAGACCACATCTCGATGATTGTGTGCACGTTTGGTTTCCGAATTTGAGGAAGGACATCCTTGCTATTGAGGCAGTGCAGCTTCGGTTTACGAGGTAATCCACGGGATGGCGGGACTGTCATACGAGGAAAAGTTGGAAAGACTGGCCAAGACTTGTATTCACTGGAATTTAGAAGGATGAGAGGGGATCTTATAGATACGTTATAAAATTATAACAGGACTAGACAAGCTAGATACAGAAAAAATGTTCCAATGTTGCGAGAGTCCAGAACCAAGGGCCACAGTCAGAGAACAAATGGGAGGCCATTTAAAACGGAGGTGACAAGAAACCTTTTCACTCAGAGAGTTGTGAATATGTGGAATTCTCTTCCACAGAAGGCAGTGGAGGCCAATTCACTGGATAATAATAATAATAATAATAATAATCATTTATTTTATATAGCGCCTTATCAGGTGCTCAAAGCGCTTTACATAAACAATCAAACATAAAAACAAACAGACAAACTATCCTAACGGAGAAGCGGCGAATAAACAAAGCCAGCGTCCTCTCACGTCAGGGTCCGGCAGTAGACAACAAAAAGCACAGGACACACAGATACAATTTTTACACAATTTTTACACAAACAGCCATCACAGTGATTGCTCTAGGCACACCCTCACTGTGATGGAAGGCAAAGTCTTATCTCCTCCTGATTTCTTCTCCCGCGGTGCCACGAGGTGATCGAGGCTCCCAACTTTTTGAAGCCCCCACCGGGCGATGGAAAGTCCAAGGACCGAGCCAAGCAGGCCGATGAAGGTCCTGAGCCCCCACCGGGCGATGGAAAGTGCTGCGGCCGAGCCACGCAGGGCGATGAAGGGCCTGCGGGCGGGTCGATCATACCTCGCACTTCGGGGCGGTTGAAGCTGCTACGGCTGGAGCTCCCAAAAGCCAGTCGCCAGCCAGGGACCTGCGAACTCCTGATGTTGCGGTCTGCAGGGCCCACGGCCGAAGCCTCCGAGATGGTAAGTCCAGGCCCTGCGACCGGAGTCTTCAAGGTCGATCCCAGCTGGAGGCCGCCGACTCCACGATGTTAGGCCGTAGCGCGAACGGAGATACGACACGGCCGCATCTCCGTTGAGGAGGAGATTTGAAAAAAGGTTTCCCCCAACCCCCCCACCACCCCCCACATACACAGAGTTAAAAATAAAACAAAACGTACAATTAAACGATGACAGACAAAAAAAAACAAAAAAAAGACAGAGAGACTGCCGGTGAGCCGCAGCTGCAGAACACAGCCACGCCCCTTGAATTTAAAAGAGCGTTGGATACTCTCGGGGTTAGCGGAATCAAGGGATATATGGAGAAGGCAGGCACGGGTTACTGATTTCGGATGATCAGCCATGATCACAATGAAGCTGGCTCGAAGGGCCAAATGACTTCCTTCTGCACCTATTTCTATGTTTCTATGTTTTTATGCTGCTTTAAATCGAAGGTAGAAACAAAATTCTGGAGCAACTTAGTGGAACAGGCAGCATCTCTGGAGAGAATGAATGGGTGATGTTTCGGGTCGATACCCTTCTTCAGACTAATAGGAATTACTCGTGTTCCCACATTATCGGACCCCACATCAGTAGGATCACGGCCGTGAACCACCCTGGACAACTGCCAAACCTTCAATTTCCCCACTCTCTGTGCTATCCAGCAGTGGCTATAGAACACACTTGCTTCCAGGCGAGTTATATATCGTATGCTTATGACCGTCTGCTGGAGTTAGCATGAGTTTGTCTGTGCTTTGCGAGCCCATCATATCATATTAAATAATTTCACAAGAAAATTTTCACCTTCATCCTTTATAATGCTACACAAATTCCCATATTTCCAAACACAACTTCAATATGATGCGTTGTGCGTTTTCTTTCCTGTGAATAATTGCGCAAACGTTTGGGATTTGATAGAATCTGACAATCAATAATGCAGTTACAATATGGTAAAGTTTATCGCCAGTAGTGGACCAATCAGAGCATGAGAATTCTGCTGACCAGGATAATTGGTTGCCTGTCCACTTACAAATGTATCATCACGGGAGAATAATGAGCGGCGGGAACCAGGGCGTAATGTTCTGATTAGTATCAATGATGGGTGTTTACTTTTGCTTCTGCAACATGCCTTTGAGGTATCCCTCGATTCTTAACCTTCTATGAATCTGCAACAAAATTGTACCCTCATCAACGACATTTTAGCCTATTGCTTTCCTTGTATACCTTATGCGAAACATTAGAGTACATTTACTAGTTGGATGCATTGTAATTTTACAACAGCGGATTGTCTATTTCCAAGGAATAATAATTTTCCTTCACATTTACGTCCGGAAATATTGCTTCAATCTGATATTTCACATTCCGGTTTATTGTACTCCTGGCAGTAAACGTGGTGACGATCGTGGTCCTGTCCCGTGGAAAGTGCGGTCTCTCCAAAGTAGTCACTCTCTATCTGGTGGCCATGGCGGCGGCGGATCTACTGGTCGTTATTATCGACCTGATACTGAGGCAGATGCCAATTACCTATGCCGGATTGATTGTTTTCCTATGGAACACCCGCATGTGTAACGTCCTTGCTGTTCTGCTTTATGCTGTCACTGATTGTTCTGTTTGGTTCACAGTCGCGTTCACCTTTGATCGATTGGTCGCGATTTGCTATCAAAGGCTCAAAACTACATATTGCACGCCGAGAATTGCGGCTGTGGTTGTGGGGACGATAACCGTGCTGGGCTGTTTAAAGAACATATTTTGGTATTTCATGCTCTCAGGGCAATATATGCTGTTTAACATACCTTGGTTTTGTTATTCAAGACTCGGTGTAAGGGATTCAGATGTATGGGGATCAATCGAATTCGTTCACTATCTCCTCACCCCCGTAGTCCCAATGATTTTGGTTCTCATTTTCAATGTTCTAACAATCAGATGTGTTTTAATCGCTGGCATGGCCCGCAGGAGACTCCGGCAACCCAACAGTGGCGAAACTCCCAGAGATCCGGTGATGGAGAACCGCAGTTGACTCGGTGACCCTGCAACCTCATAGCATCTTCCTCACAGTTCACACTATCTCCCAGCTTTGTATCATCTGAAAATTTGCTAATGGTACTTGTAATCCCTTTATCCAAGTCATCAATATATATTGTAAATAGCTGCGGTCCCAGTACCGAGCCTTGTGGTACCCCACTAGTTACTGCCTGCCATTCTGAAAGGGACCCATTTATCCCCAATCTTTGCTTTCTGTCTGTCAACCAATTTTCTGTCCATGTCAGTACCCAACCTCCAAATGTGAGGTTATTCACTTTGGCGGCAAAAACAAGTAGGCAGATTATTATCTCTATGGTGTTAGATTAGGTGAGGGGGAGTGCAGCGAGACCTGGGTTTCCTTGTACACCAGTCACTGAGAGTTGGCGTGCATGTTACAGCAGGCAGTGAAGAAAGATAATGGCATGTTGGCCGTCAAAACGAGAGGATTTCAGTATAGGAGTAAACAGGTTCTTCTGCAGTTGTATAGGGCCCTGCTAAGACCACATCTAGAATATTGTGCACAGTTTAGGCCTCCTAATTTGAGGAAGGACATCCTTTTGATCGGAGCAGTGCAGCGCAGGGTCACGAGCTTGATCCCTGGGATGGCGGGTCTGCCATATGAGAAAATATTGAAAAGAATAGGCTTGTATTCACTGGAGTTTAGAATGATGAGATGGGATCTTATAGAAACATGTAAAATTATAAAAGGGCTGGACAAGCTAGATGCAGGAAAAATGTTCCCAATGCTGGGCGAGTCGAGAACAAGGGGCCATTGTTTTAGAATAAAGGGGAGGCCATTTAAAACTGAGGTGAGATTGAACATTTTCACCCAGAAAGTTGTGAATTTGTGGAATTCGCTGCTACAGAGGGCAGTGGAGGCCAAATCACTGGATGGATTTAAGAGAGTTACATAGAGCTCTCGGGGCTAGTGTAATCAAGGGATATGGGGAGAAGGCAGGCACGGGTTGTTGATTGTGGACGATCAGCCATGATCACAATGAATGGCGTGCAGGATCGAATGGCCAAATGGCCTCCTTCTGCACTTATTTTCTATGTTTCTATGTGACTTGTAGTGCCTGCGAGCGTTTAACCCACGTCAATCCCGGTGGGCCCTGTTTTTCACCCTGTTTAATTTCACCTTGTCATACCGTCCTGGGTCCAAGAATGTCAAGCCCGAATCTCACTCCCGCCAGTTCAGTTCCGACCAGGAAAACCAGTACCACGAACCCATTCTGCCTCTCACCTGCCAGGTGGGCTCCATCACCTGGGAAACCCAACGTCATCACTCCGAACCTGGTTCTGAAGCCGAAATAAGTCTTTTCTCTCGTTCCCCTCCCGCATCGAAGTACTCCATTGGGCCCATTGCTCTAATCTCGCCTGTCCTCCTGGCGTCGGGCGCATCCTCTACCTACTGCGCCAGCGGTTCTGGTGGCCCACCTTGGAGGCCGACGACCGGTATTTCAGCTCCGCCTGCTCTGCCTGTGCACAGAATAGGACGTTCCGTCAGCCTCCCACCGGTCTCCTTCATCCCTTGCCTGTTCCCCACCGTCCCTGGTCCTATATCGCCCTGGATTTCATCACCGGTTTGCCTCCGTACAAAGGTAATACGGTTACTCTTACCATTGTAGACAGTTTCTACAAGGCTGCTCATTTCCTTCCTCTGCCGAAGCTCGAATCTGCTTTAGAACACGCTCACCTCATCGCAAACCAGATCATCAGACAACATGGTTTCCCTCAAGACACCGTCTCTGATATGGGTCCGCAGTTCACCTCACAATTTTGGAAGGCTTTCTGCTCCCTGGTTGGCACCTCCGCCAGCCACTCATTTGAGTTCCATGCACAATCTAATGGTCAGTCGGAGAGAGCCAACCAGGACCTGGAGACCAACCAACGTTGCCCCGTGTCGGCCAACCATACCACGGTCTATCAAATTGGTGTGGATCGAACATGCCCACAAATTTCTGCCCAGTTCTGCCATCGGTCTGTCTCCATTCCACGGCTCCCTTGGGTATCAGCCACCTCTGGTCCGTATAGCATTAGCCAACCTGTCTGCCAGGATGTTGGTACCTCTCCAGTTAAGATGCAGCCCGTCCCTTTCGTACATGTCACCGCTGCCCCAGAAGAGATCTCAATTGTCCAGAAATCTAAATCCCTGCCCCCTGCACCAACTCCTCAGCCACACATTCATCTCCCCTTTCTTCCTGTTCTTACCCTCACTACCTCGAATTATTGGAAGCAAACCAGAGATAACTATCGTGCAGGTCCTGCTTTTCAGCCTTTTACCTAATTCGCTAAACTCGTGTTGCAGAGTCTCCTTCCCCTTCCTACCCTTTCACTTGCGCCAACATGCACAACAACTTCCGGCAGCTCCCTCCTCTCTTATGGATGTCGTGCAGCCGCTCTGAGACGTTCTAAGCACAGGCACCAGGAAGGCAGCGCATCATCCTGGCGTCACGACAGCTGCCACAGGATCTCTTGCACGAACCTCTAATTATCGAGTCACCCATCACCTTGGCTCTGCTTGATGTCGCTCTTCCCTGTTGAGCCTCAGTGCTAGGGTTGGAGTCACAGCGATGACAGTTCCCAAGAGGTTGGACCATGGTTTGAAGAGGTACTGCCATCTGGGGCTCCTGCCCTCCAAGTTTAATTATGGAAGACACAAACAGTCTCCCATATGTTCTGGTGGCCACAGATCCTAGGGTGACGGAGGAACTGAAGGACATTCGCATTAGGCATGAAATGATGTTGGGTATAGTGATGGGACAGAAGGCTGATATATCCCCAGGGCCTGGTGGTCTGCATCCCAGGGTGCTTAAAGTGGTGGCTCTGGAAATCATGCACGCATTGCTGATCATTTTCCAATGTTCTCTAGATTCAGGATCAGTTCCTGTGGATTGGCGGGTAGCTCACGCTATCCCAATTTTAAGAAAGGAGGGAGAGAGAAGACAGGAAATTATAGACCAGTTAGTCTGACATCGGTTGTGGGGTAGATGCTGGAGTCAATTTTAAAAGAAGAAATTGCGGGGCATTTGGATAGCAGTAGCAGGATCGTTCCGAGTCAGCATGTATTTACGACAGGGAAATCATGTTTGATTAATCTTCTGGATTTTTTTGAGGATGTAAGCAGGAAAATGGACAGGGGAGAGCCAGTGGATGTACTGTACCTGGACTTTCAGAACGCCTTCGACAAAGTCCCACATAGGAGAATAGTGGGCAAAATTAGAGCACATGGTATTGGGGATAGGGTACTGAAATGGACAGAAAATTGGTTGGCAGGCAGGAAACAAAGAGTGGGGCTAAATGAAATGGGTCCCTTTGAGAAAGGCAACCAGTGACGAGTGGGGTACCGCAAGGATCGGTGCTTGGGTCGCAGCTATTTACAATATACACCAATGACTTGGATGAAGGGATTAAAAGTAACATTAGCATATTTGCAGATGACACAATGCTGGGTCGCAGGGTAAACAGTGAGGAAGGTGCTATGACGGTGCAAGTGACTTGGACAGGTTGTGTGAGTGGGCAGATGCATGGCCGATGCAGTTTAATGTGGATAAATGTGAGGTTATCCACTTTGGTAGTAAGAACAGGAAGACATATTATTATCTGAATGGTGTCAAGTTAGGAAAAGGGGACGTACAACGAGATCTGGGTGTCCGACTTCAACAGTCACTGAAAGAAAGCATGCAGGTGCAGCAGGCAGTGTAGAAAGCTAATGGAATTTTGGCCTTCATAAAAAGAGGATTTGAGTATAGGAGCAAAGGGGTCCTTCTGCAGTTGTACGGGACCCTAGTAAGACCACACCTGGAGTAGTGTGTACAGTTCTGGTCTCCAAACTTGCTATTGAGGAAGAGCAGCGTAGGTTCACGAGGTTAATTCCCGGAATGGCTGGACTGTCATACGTTGAAAGAATGGAGCGACTGGGCTTGTATACTCTGGAATTTAGAAGGATGAGAGGGGATCTTATTGAAACATATAAGATTATTAAGGGATTTGACACGCTAGAGGCAGGAAACATGTTCCCCATGTTGGGGGAGTCCCGAAGCAGGGGCCAGAGTTTGAAAATAAGCGGTAGGCCCTTTAGAAAGGAGATGTGGAAAAACGTTTTCACTCAGAGAGTTGCGAAGCTGTGGAAGTCTCTGCCTCAGAAGGCAGTGGAGGCCAATTCTCTGGATGCTTTCAATAGAGAGTTAGATATAGCTCTTAATGCTAGCGTAGTCAAGGGATATGGGGTGAAGGTAGTAACGGGGTACTGATTGTGGATGATCAGCCATGATCACAGTGAATGGCGATGCTGGCTCGAAGGGCCGAATGGCCTACTCCTGCACCTATTGCCTATTGTTTATTGTCTATTGAATTAGTAGCCCATCGCCTAAACCGCTCGGGCACCTCGTCCGTTCTTAAGATTCGGGACCACTTTTACAAACTACATTGTCTTTCTCTCGTGTTCCATGTTTTCAATTCGATATGTTACATTTTACTTCCATTTACGTTCTAGGTCACCTCTACTTGATTTCTAAACCTTCGGCATCCCGAACATTTTTTGATCTATTTTCGCAAAGTTATACCCTACTGTTATACCTCGCTGCTTGGTGAGGAAATATCTAAGCAGGAATGTTTATTAATCTCCACATGACAGCGGCATCTCCGGAATTACCCTTCTTCTATCGAACGATTATTGGAAGCAGAATGAAGATCAACGTAACATGGGATACAGCGATGGTGCGGAATGCGTGCAGCGCAATAGCCGGAAAAAAAGGCAGGGAGGTCTGGCGGTTGTGGACGGATCAACACCTGCGTTTAGTTGAATAAACGTTTGGTTCATAGAAACATAGAAAATAGGTGCAGGAGTAGGCCATTCGGCCCTTCGTGCCTGCACCGCCATTCAATATGATCATGGCCGATCATCCAACTCAGTATCCCGTTCCTGCCTTCTCTCCATCCCTTTAGCCACAAGGGCCACATCTAACTCCCTCTTAAATATAGCCAATGAACTGGCCTCAACTACCTTCTGTTGCAGAGAATTCCACAGATTCACCACTCTCTGTGTGAAAAAAAACGTTCTCATCTCGGTCCTAAAAGACTATCCCCTTATCCTTAAACTGTGACCCCTTGTTCTGGACTTCCCCAACATCGGGAACAATCTTCCCGCATCCAGCCTGTCCAACTTCTTAAGAGTTTTGTAAGTTTCTATAAGATCCCCCCTCAATCTCCAAAATTCCAGCGAGTACAAGCGGAGTCTATGCAGTCTTTCTTCATATGAAAGTCCTACCAGTCCAGGAATCAATCTGGTGAACCTTCTCTGTACTCCCTCTATGGCAAGAATGTACGCAATACTCCAGGTGTGGTCTCACCAATCCCCTGTATAACTGCAGTAGAACCTCCCTGCTCCTATACTCAAATCCTTTTGCTATGAATGCTAACATAACATTCGCTTTCTTCACTGCCTGCTGCACCTGCATGCCTACTTTCAATGACTGGTGTACCACGACACCCAGGTCTCGTTGCTTCTCCCCGTTTCCTAATCGGCCACCATTCAGATAATAGTCTGCTTTCCTATTCTTGCCACCAAAGTGGATAACCTCACATTGATCCACATTATACTGCATCTTCAATGCATTTGCCTACTCACCTAACCTATCCAAGTCACCTTGCAGCCTCCTAGCATCCTCCTCACAGCTAACACTGCCCCCCCAGCTTTGTGTCATCCGCAAACTTGGAGATGTTGCATTCAATTGCCCCGTCCAAATCATTAATATATATTGTAAATAGCTGGGGTCCCCGCACTGAGCCTTGCGGTACCCCACTAGTCACTGCCTGCCATTCTGAAAAGGGCCCGTTTATTGCTACACTTTGCTTCCTGTCTGCCAGCCAGTTCTCTATCCACATCAATACTGAACCCACAATACCGTGTGCTTTAAGTTTGCATACTAGTCTCTTATGTGGGACCTTGTCGAAAGCCTTCTGGAAGTCCAGATATAACATATCCACTGGTTCTCCCTTATCCACTCTACTAGTTACATCTTCGAAAAATTCTATGATTCGTCAGACATGATTTACCTTTCATAAATCCATACCGACTTTGTCCAATGATTTCACCACTTGCGAAATGTGCTGCTTTAATAACTGACTCTAGCATTTTCCCTGCTACCGATGTTAGACTAACTGGTCTGTAATTCCCCGTTTTCTCTGTGGGGTTACATTAGCTACCCTCCAATCCTCAGGAACTACTCCAGAATCTAACGAGTTTTGAAAAATTATCATTAATTCATCCACTATTTCTGGGGCTACCTCCTTAAGCACTCTGCGATGCAGCCTATCTCGCCCTGGGGATTTATCGGCCTTTAATCCATTCAATTTACCTAGCACCACTTTCCGACTAACCTGGATTTCACTCAGTTCCTCCATCTCATTTGATCCCGCTCCCCTGTTATTTCCGGTAGATTATTTATGTCTTCCTTAGTGAAAACGGAACCAAAGTAGTTATTCAATTCGTCTGCCATGTCCTTGTTCCCCATGATCAATTCACCTGTTTCTGACTGCAAGGGACCCTCATTTGTTTGAACTAATCTTTTTCTCTTCACATATCTATAAAAGCTTTTGCAGTCAGTTTTTATGTTGCCTGTCAGTTTTCTTTCATAATCTATTTTCCCTTTCCTAATTAAGCCCTTTGTACTCCTCTGCTGGACTCTGAATTTCTCCCAGTCCTCTGGTAGGCTGCTTTTTCTTGCTAATTTGTATGCTTCATCTTTTGTTTTGATACTATCCCTAATTTCCCTTGTTAGCCACGGATGCACTACCTTCCCTGATTTATTCTTTTGCCAAACTGGGATGAACAATGGTTGTAGTTCATCCATGCGGTCTTTCAATGCCTTCCATTGCATATCCACCGTCAACCCTTTAAGAATCAATTGCCAGTCTATCTTGGCCAATTCATGTTTCATACCCTCAAAGTTAACTTTCTTTAAGTTCAGAACCGTTGTTTCTGAATTAACTATGTCACTCTCCATCCTAATGAAGAACTCAACCATATTATGGTCACTCTTGCGCAAGGGGCCGCGCACATCAAGACTGCTAACTAACCCATCCTCATTACTCAATACCCAGTCTAGAATAGCCTGCTCTCTCGTTGGTTCTGTTCCTGTTACATAACATCAGGTCAACAAAACGAAAAATTTGGAATGCTTCTGCCTTTGTTTTTGAACCAGGGACATTTCGTGTGTTTGGCGAACGTGATAACCACTACACCGCAGAAACCCTCATGCACGGACAGATTTCAACATGGCCATATACATTTCAGTTTGCAATTTTGCTGATAACCACAGGACACTGACGACGCCATCGTCTAAAAGTATGCACGTTCTCTGCACAAATGAGCACTGACCTTGCAGAGACATTCCTGTAACGTTAACACCGCAAAGGAATTATGTGGGAAAATAAACCGGCTCCAACTGAAGCAAGCCCTGCGGTTTCAATTATACGCACTCTGCGTGTGGCGTCGCGCATTCCCTTCTGCCCGAGAGACAGGAAACTCGATCTTCAGATCTGAAAGACAGGAGCGAAACAGTCATAGAGAGAAATTAACAAATGCTAATGATAACTACATTGGAAAGAAGGAAAATCAGGCTGCTTTTCGTGTACTGTGAGCAATTTTGGGCATGATATCTCAGGAAGGATGTTGTGTCTTCCAGGTCACTGTCCGTAGTTCTCCTCGCTGCATCTTTTTCACGTTCTCCTTACTTCTATTCAATCCGGTCCCAACGTTAATGAAAGGCCAACAGAGGATAACCACATGATTGCAGTGCGTGTAGGTGCAGCTACAGGAGAGGAAGCATTGTACACTTCGAAGTATAGAGTGAATCATAGAATGAGAAGGGAACAGAAAAATTATGTTGTGGGGCTTGTGCAGAGGTTGTTTGTCGTTTTCTTACTGTTATTTCACATTAGGTCAACACAACGAAAAACTTGGAATGTTTCTGCCTGGTTTCGAACCAGGGACCTTTCGCGTGTTAGGCGAACGTGATAACCACTACACTACAGAAACCGCGTACGTAAGAACTGCAGATGTTGGTTTAAATCGAAGGCAGACACAAAATGCTGGAGTAACTCAGCTGGACAGGCAGCATCTCTGGAGAGAAGGAATGCGTGAAATTTCGGGTCGAGACTCCTCTTTAGACTCACAGCCTGGACCCGAAATGTCACCCATTCCTTCTCTCCAGAGATGCTGCCTGTCCCACTGAGTTGCTCCAGTATTTTATGTATACCGACACTACAGAAACCTTCGGCAAGAGATGCACGGGCAGGTTCGAACACACCATACACATTTAACTTTGCAAGTTCGCTGTTCGTCACAAGACACTGACGACCCCAACGTCTCCAATTACGCACGTTCTCACACAACAGAACACTGATCTCGCTGAGTCTTTCCTGTAAAGTTAACACCGCAAAGTAATTCTGAGGGAAAAGGAAGCGACTCCCACTGAAGCAAGCCCACCGGTTTTAACTGCACGCAAATATTTCGCACTCTGCGTGTGGCCTCTCGCATTCCGTTCTGCCTGTGAGATGCGGAAATCGATCCTCAGATCTGAAAGACAGGGGAGAAACAGTCAAAGAGATAAATTAACAACTGCTAATGATAACTACATTGGAGAGAAGGGAACGAAGAGGAAACATTCCGACCAGGAGTGCAAGATTAACAACGAAACCAGGCGATT
The DNA here is from genome assembly GCF_053455715.1 of Rhinoraja longicauda. Lineage (NCBI taxonomy): Eukaryota > Metazoa > Chordata > Chondrichthyes > Rajiformes > Arhynchobatidae > Rhinoraja > Rhinoraja longicauda. The sequence continues at coordinate 16,439,313 of NC_135986.1, forward strand.
AACTCAGATACGGAGATAACATAATGACGATAGTTGTATTTCTTACCCTGTGCCAGATACCGAACTGACCATGGAAGGGGGAGTCCCCCAACCCATCCCATGCTCGTCCCCCCAGTAGAATAGAGACCGGGATGATGGACCCGGTGACAACAACGGACGAAACTGGCGAAGAACGACCCTGGTAGGAGAAGAGAGGTACCTGGAATCTGTCCTCCTGCGTCGTTTACCAAAGACACCCGCGGGAGGCTCCCCGGGAAGAAGGCTGAGACTTTCTAAGGCGTTGATCAGGCCACTTTTCGTGTACTGTGAGCCCTTTGGGCATGATGTCTGAGGAGGAATGTCCTGTCTCCAGAGAGGGCCCCGAAGAGGTTTAGATGAATGATCCCAGCAATGACATGGTTAACATGTCAGGTACATATGAAGGCACTGGGCCTGTAGTCAACGTCAATGACTCCTTTCGGATGAGGATGAATGTCTTTAGTCAGTGGGTGGTAAAACTGTGGAATTGATTCCCACAGAAGCCTGTGGAGGTCATGTCAATGGATATTTCAAAGACAGGTTCTTGATTAGTACGGGTGTCAGGGTTCATGGGGAGAAGGCAGAATGGGGTTAGGGGGGAGAGACTGATCAGACATGATTGAATGGGAGAGTAGACCTGATGGGCCGAATGGCCTAATTCTGATCCTATCTTTTATGACTTGATGTAGTGTGTCAGCGAGGTGACCAGGCAGTGACCACAAAATCCAGCCGATCCACCGAACCACTGCACACCATTGTGTGTAAATAAAGCACAGAATGCAACAATCAATTTCACTCCATGAGCCACATCTCTCTTCAGGATACCTTTCCACAGCTTTGGGGCAATCTGAATGTGCTTCCATGTCAATGTCCGTAGTTCTCCTTGCTGTATCTCATTCACTTTCTCCTTACTTCTACTCAATCCGGTCCCGACGTTAATGAAAGGCCAACGGAGTATAACCACATGATTGCAGTGTGTGTGGTTGCAGCGACAGCAGAGGAAGCATTTTACTCTTCAATGTATAGAGTGAATCATAGAGTGAGAAGGGAACATAAAAAAATATGTTGTGGGGCTTGTGCAGAGGGTTTTTTTTAATCGTTTTCTTACTTTTACATTACTTTAGGTCAATACGATGAAAACTTTGGAATGTTTCTGCCTGGTTTCGAACCAGGGACATTTCGCGTGTTAGGCGAACGTGATAACCACTGCACTACAGAAACCGTATAGGAAAGAACTGAAGATGTCGGTTTAAATCGAAGGCAGACACAAAGTGCTGGAGTATCTCAGCGGGACAGGCAGCATCTGTGGAGAGAAGGGGTGGGTGACATTCCGGGTCGAGACTTCTATTCAGTCTCAGGGACTCGACCCGAAATGTCACCCATTCCTTCTCTCCAGAGATGCTGCCTGTCCCACTGAGTTAGTCCAGCATTTTATGTAAATGTACACTACAGAAACCCTCGCCCAGAGATGCACGGGCAGATTTGAACACACCCATACACATTTAACTTTGCAAGTTCGCTGTTCGTCGCAAGACACTGACCCCAACGCCTCCAATTACGCACATTCTCTGCACAACTGAACACCGACCTCGCTGAGCCTTTCCTGTAACATTAACTGGTCAAAATATTTCTGTGGGAAAACGAAGCGACTCCCACTGAAACAAGCCCACCGGTTTCAACTGCACGCACATATTTCGCACTCTGCGTGTGGCCTCGCGCATTTTCTTCTGCCTGAGAGAGAGCGAAATCGATCTTCAAATCTGAAGGTCAGGGGATAAACAGACAAAGAGAGAAATTAACATCTGCTAGTGATAACTACATTGGAGAGAAGGAAACGAAGAGGGAATATTCCGGCCAGGAGTGCAAGATTTACAATGAGACCAGGCGACGAATTCAGATACCGAGATAACATTATGACGATAGTTATATTTCTTATACTGTGCGCGATAGCGAACTGACCATGGTCGCCCCAACCCATCCCCTGCTCGTCCCCCAGAAGACCAGAGACCGGGCTGATGGAGTCGGTGACAACAACGGACGAGAATGGCGAGGAGCGTGCCTGGTAGGAGACGAGAGGTACCTGGGTCTGGCCTCCTGCGACGTTTACCGTGGTCGCCTGCGGGAGGCTCCACGGGGAAGAAGGCTGAGGCTTTATAAGGTCCTGATCAGGCCGCTGTTTGTGTACTGTGAGTAATTTTCGGCATGATTCCTGAGGAAGAATGTGCTGTCTCCAGAGAGAGCCCGGAGGAGGATTACACGAATGATCCCAGCAATGTGATTGTTAACATGTCATGAGCATTTGATGGCATGGGGCTTGTAGTCAAGGACAATGCCTCCTTTCGGATGAGGTGAATGTCTTTAGTCAGTGGGTGGTAAAACTGTGGACTTGATTGCCACGGAAACGTGTGGAGGTCATGTCAATGGATATTTTTAAGACAGGCATAGATAAGTTCTTGATTAGTACGGGTGTCAGGGTTTATGAGAGAAGGCAGAACGGGGTTAGGAGGAAGAGACAGATCAGACATGATTGAATGGATGAGAAGACCGGATGGGCCGAATGGCCTGATTCTGATCCTATCTTTTATGACTTGATGTAGTGTGCTCACGAGGTGACCAGGCAGTGACCTCAAAATCCAGCTGATCTACCGAACCACTGCACACGATCGTGTGTAAATAAAGCACAGAATGCAACGATCAATTTCACTCCATGTACCACACCTCTCTTCAGGATACCTTTCCACAGCTCTGGGGCAATCGGGTTGAGTTTTCCATGTCACTGTCCGTAGTTCTCCGTGCTGTATCTCCTTCACGTTCTCCTTACTTCTACTCAATCCGGTCCCGACGTTAATGAAAGGCCAACGGAGGATAACCACATGATTGCAGTGTGGGTGCAACGACCGCAGGGGAAGCATTTTACTCTTCGATGTATATAGTGAATCATAGAGTGAGAAGGGAACAGAAAATATATATTGTGGGGATTGTGCAGAGGTTGTTTGTCGTTTTCGTACTTTTAGATCACTTTAGATCAACACAATGAACACTTTGGAATGTTTCTGCCTGCTTTCGAACCAGGGACCTTTCGCGTGTTTGGGGAACGTGATAACCACTACACTACACAAACCGTGTAGGAAGGAACTGCAGATGTCGGTTTAAATCGAAGGCAGACACAAAATGCTGGAGTATGTCTGCGGGGTAGGCAGCATCTCTGGAGAGAAGGAGTGGGTGACATTTCGGGTCGAGACTCGTATTCAGACAAAGGGCCTCGACCCGAAATGTCACCGATTCCTTCTCTCCCGATATGCTGCCTGTCCCACTGAGTTGCTCCAGCATTTTATGTATACCGACACTACAGATACCCTCGGCAAGAGATACACGGGCAGATTTGAACACACCCATACACATTTAAATTTGCAAGTTCGCTGTTCGTCACAAGAAACTGACGACTCCAACGCGTCGAATTACGCACGTGCCCTTCACAATTGAACAGTGACCTCGCTGAGCCTAGCTGGGACTACTCGAGGAGGGCGGCGGCGGCTGGGCCTGATGCAGGTGGGACTACTCGAGGCCGGCGGCGGCGGCGGGCGACGAGCACAAGATGGCGGAGCGTGAGCAGGAGAGCGGCCGCCATTTTTCTGATGTCGCAACGGGGCCGTCGGTGAAAGCGGCCGTCGTCGAAAACGCCGTCGGTGGAAGTGGCCACTGATCGGAGGAGAAAAAGCTGCCCGCTGAGGCTTGTGTTACGGTAATGGTGCCCGGGCGGGAAAGGGGATTCGTGGACGCCGTGGATTGAAGGAACGGAAGGGAAGGATCAGTGGACCATCAGTGCGAACATCTCCCTCCTGCTCGTAGGGTCCCCCGGGTGTTGGAGAGTGGTGAGAGGGCCGAGGGGGAGAGAGGAGGGGAAACCACTGATTCCGGGCGGACGACACCGCTAACGGCGTCCTTCTTGTTTGGGCGAGTGAGGAGAGAGGTAATGCGTGCCCCAATGTGAGGTCATACGCAGAGCATTTTGCAACATTTGTTTCGAAATACAATTTTGATACTTTAAAATCTCTGTCACTATAATCTCTATAAGACAAATTTAAATTAAACTTGTTATAAACAGTTTCCAGGACAGTGGTGATTAAGGTGGTGCTAAAAATGTGGCGCTGTGGCTTACCGTTTTGGCTGTAGGTCCGCAACCAAATCTCAAATTTCAAAATTTCAGAAATGTTTATACACACATGTATACATACATATATAGATATATATATATATATAAGCACCCGCAACCCCCGACACAATCCCCATTATCCCCCCCCAATGACCCACTCCATCCCCCCTACCCCACCCCCACTTCCAACTCCCCTACCACCACCCCCACTTCCCTAGTGCTGCCTCCACCCCCCTTCCCCCCTCCCCACCCATATTCCCCCTCCCGCTCCCCTCACCCCCACCTCCCTCCTCTCTCCCCACCCCCACTCTCGGTGCACGCACTCCATTCTCCCCATCCCAATCTTCCCTCCACCCCACCCCACCCTGCCCTCCTCCACAGCCCTACTCTCCCCCCACCCCCATACTCTCCTCTCCCACCATCCCCCTCCTCCCCCACCACGCCACTCTCTCCTCCCCACCCTCCTCCCCCACCCCCACTCTCTCCTCCCCCACACCCACTCTCACTCTCCCCACGCCCCTTTCCCCCCACCCGCTTTTCCTCCCACCCCCTGTTCCCCCACCCCCATTCTCTCGACCTCCACCCCATGCCACCCATTCTCCCCTCTTCCCCACCCCCACAGTCCCCCTTCCCGCTCACCCCCACTCTCTCTTCCCCCCTG
>NC_135986.1:16449144-16489144 GCF_053455715.1 Rhinoraja longicauda
TAGATAGACAGACAGACAGACGGATAGATAGATAGATAGAGAGATAGATAGATGTCCTAGTGGCTGGTGTGAGTTGCACGAAACGATTCGTTGATCATCGACTGTTGCAGGTGTTCACTGTTACTTCAGTTCGTACCCCGGGTGAAGAAACATTGGGTGTTGTGTAACTCCGATCTGTAGGAGGATGGGGCCATGAACTGCATGCAACTGGAACTGCAGCGGAATGAGAAACGATCCGTCAGGAAGCAAGGGGCTGATGAAGTCGCAAAGCCACACGACATTGCAGATCATTCAGCATCCAAATCTCCGCTGGCATTCTATAGCGATGGTGGTATAGTGGAGAGCATAGCTGCCTTCCAAGCAGTTGAGCCGGGTTCAATTCCCGGCCATCGCAATTTGAACAATTTTACTTATTTAACCATTTTACCATTTTTGCCGGCTTTGTTGCGAATCTGAAATAAATTTGGATTCCGTTGGAAATGCGCGGATGGAAAATAAATAATGAGGCAAACAGCAAAGGATAGTTTCAATCTATCAACCTCTGGGGTATGGGCCCAGCACGCTCCAGCTGCGCCACTCTACTAATGGGTAACATGTAAAAAAAGGACATCGTGTTGTTCTATTGTGAACGTCGCGCCTTCCATTGTTTTATTTTGTCATTTCATGTCCTTTATCTTACATCATATCGACTCGTTTGGTAGCTCATATTTCATTCCTAACACATTTCCTTTCGATAATTTTATTTCGAAACGTACTTTGATTCTCCTCCCAAACGTTGCACGGTCCGCTAAATTCCACCAGTAGATTAAAATTTGCTCCAGATTCTCGCTTTGCAGTATCTTTTCTGTCCCTGTTACTTTTATTATGTCTCCCTTCCTACATTCTATTTCCTGTCTTCCTTCCTTTCGTAATTTCTGCCGTATCGCGTTATTATCACCACTCCCCTATTCCTTCCATGACCCTGTGCGCGTTTTCCAGATTCCGACATCCAGGCTATTAACCCTGTGCTCACTGCTCCCACCGTGTCATTGTTCACATTCGCAATGCCCCTCACATAAGCCTATTATTCCTGTGCTTGCTTCTCCCACTGTGTACTTTTTCGAGGTTCCCAGACCCTTACAACGAACAAAGTATAATGTTAAACGTGGGATATTGGAGGTGATTTATCACCCGCAACTACAAATACAAACTAAACGAAGCTGCGAACTAACTTGCTTTCCTCGCAGTTATCAGACAAGTGAACTATTCTCTCACGAGCTGGAGCGTGGCCCCGACATCCCATCGACCTCATTGGAGACCTTTGCGTTAACGTTAATCGGACTTTATCAGACTGTCCCATGTATTAAATGTATAGCAACATAACTGCAGATGCTGGTACAAATCGAAGGTATCACAAAATGCTGGAATAACACGGCAGGTCCGGCAGCATCTAGGGGAGAGGGAATTGGTGATGTTTCGGGTCGAGACCCTTCTTCAGACTGAAGAAGGATCTCGACCCGAAACGTCACCCATTCCCTCTCTCCTAGATGCTGCCTGACCTGCTGAGTTACTCCAGCATTTTGTGATACCGTGTATTAAATGTGGTACTCTTTATCATTTTCTGTTTTTCATTTGATTGGATAGCACGCAAAAAAAGCTTTCCACTGCACCTTGGTACAAGTGATACTCATCAAAACCATCGCTAATGAATTTGATCTTTTGAAATCTTATTTTTTTGTTGTAATTTTCAAGATTTTTTCATCGTATTGCCGATGAGTAAAACATGTACTGTCTTTGCAGACCCTTTATGCTGCAGCAAGTAAGAATTTCATTGCACGGTGTTTGGAACATGTGACAATTAAACGCTCGTGAACGATCACTTTCCCTGCACCCTGGGACTCGGTCCATCACCGTGTTTACATTTTACCGTCAGAATCTGGTCAGTCCTTCGACCGGACGTCTTAGAAAAGTTTCCGTCAATTTTTAAAACGGTGTGGAGATGCCGGGGATTGAACCCGGGGCCTCATACATGCAGAGCATGCGCTCTGCCGCAGAGCTACATTCCCAATGTCGCGAGCATCTCGAGAGGTAAATTCGATCCAGTGTCGCTCCAGTTATGAACGAAACATCGACGGAAAAAGACAGAAAATAGCGGGGGCAGGCCGATTCGGCCTTCGATTTGCTCTGGCATGCAACACGAATGCTCTGGCATGCAAAACTTAGCCCACTGTCCCAATTCTCCCCGGTAAATTCTGGATATCCTTTCTGTACAGGAGTCTCTCATTCCCTTATTGAAACTGATCAATGGGAGTTGGTCGGGGAAGTGGACGCGAGTGAGAAGAACGGGAAGAAATAACACGAACGGAGTTGTGTACACCACTGATCTGTATATTTATATACATGAATAGGTCTGTGTTTTGGAATTAAATGCCGTTGATGTTATTTTAAAGGTTCGGGGCAACGGCGGAAGCAGTGAATCTTTGCATCGAACACAACACTGCGAGTCAGTCTGAAAGAGAGCAGAACACAGTGGAAAGACTAATCGGTCGGGCAGCATCGAGTGAGGATGAGAGTCACCTGCTGGGGTCGGTAACCTATCATCAGATCGGTTCACACGCAAACCAGAAAGATTAAAAACCCAGAAACAAATCGAAGCACAACATCAGATCTCCACCACTTTCAATCTCCCCACAATTAAAACTCCCTCCGCAACGCCTTGGTTACACATTCCTCCTCAACAAACCGCACACTCTCCGGGTACTTTGCCCTGCAATCGTAGGAGAAGTAGCACCGGTTGATATATTCTTCCTCCACTCAATCCCGGGACCACAGCTGTCCTTCCAGATGACATATATGTTCACTTGCACCTTTTCTAACTGCGTGTAGTGCATCCGCTATTGCCGATTTGGGCTTCTGTACATGGGCAAGAACAAGCAAGGACAGGTCGACTACTTTGCAGAACACCTGTGCTCGGTCCGCCAAGGCCCACTGGGTCTCCCGGTCGCTAACGTTTTTCAACTAATGTCCGCATGACTTTACTGAACTTTGTCTCCTGGGCCTCCTCAAAGGTCAAAGTGAGGTCATAAGCAAAATGCAGGAACACCATCTCATATTTCGCTTGTATAACAGTATAACAGTATAACAGAGCTTTATTTGTCGTTCGGTACCGAAGTACCGAACGAAACTACATAGCAGTCATAGAGAAAAAAAAGAACACAAGACACATAACCCCAACACAAACGTCCATCACAGTGACTCCAAACACCCCTCACTGTGATGGAGGCAACAAAACTTCCCCTCTCTTCCCCACGCCCACGGACAGACAGCTCGTCCCCGACCGACCCGCACAGTCCCCGCACCGGGCGCTGAAACGTCTCGCGGCCGAACCGGGCGATGAAAGGCCCGCGACCAAGCTTTGCGCAGCTAAGTCCCGCAGCCGCACCAGCGGTGAAAAATCCCGCAGCCGAGCCGCACCGGGCGGTGTTAAGTCCCGCAGCCGAGCCGCACCAGCGGTGAAAAGTCCCGCAGCCGAGCCGCACCGGGCGGTGTTAAGTCCCGCAGCCGAGTTGCACCGGGCGGTGTTAAGCCCCGCAGCCGAGCTGCACCGGGCGGTGTTAAGTCCCGCAGCCGAGTTGCACCGGGCGGTATTAAGCCCCGCAGCTCAACCATCATGGCGCAATCAATTAGAAAAATTGCAATTTTAGGTAACTAACCTGCAACAGCGTCCTCCTCCTCTCTTTTCTCCCCCAAGAACAGCCCTTTTTTCATCCAAGTCCCCCACCCCCGCTCTCCTCATCCCTCCATGAAACCTGACTGACCGCACTGCCCCCCCCCCCCCCTTCGCTCTCAACTTGTACCGTTTATAATATACTTTATACACAATTCGACAATTGTCTATCCCCAAGCTTAACAATTCGCAACTCTTGTCGTTGCGGGCTCACATCAATCTCATTATTTCTGGGCCTTGTCCAACAACCTGCCTATCAAACAACCCCCTCGCCTGTGTTCACCCATTACCGTCCGTGTTCTGTCCTGCTCCTCCTTTCTCCCAGCTTTCTTTCCCGTCCCAGTACAATCAGTCTGAAGAAGGGTTCGGAGCAAAACGTTGCCTCTCCATATTCTTCCGGGATACTGCCAGGTCCATTAAGTTACTTCATAATTTTGTATCTGTTGGAAATCATTCCACTGTTTAGGCCTCTTGTTCAACACTGGGGAAGAAAGGGATGCCGGGCGGGACTCAATGGGACAGCTGTATCCTAACCAGAGTCCCGACTCCCTTCGATATGAAAGTCCGCCAAATCCGGACTCTGCTCGCCACATGGTAGGGAATTGGAAAGGGGTTGGATATCGATTCGCGGGTCGACCAAAATGGAGGCGACGGCTGTGAAGGTTCTTTGCAACTAGCTGCAGCTGGGAATTACGGCGCCAAAAAGGCGGCTCATTCATATGGGCATAGAGGGCTGTTCTGTACATTCTTTACTGACCGTGGAGCGATTGTGCTTACGTACGGGGGAGAGTCTTGCTGGTTGGTCTGTAAGAAATGTATTTAGTTGGGCCTGCTACGTGACAATAAAGAAACCACCGAACCATTGACCCATTGCAATCGCGTCTTTTCCTTGACATGTCAGCACGCAACAAAAACTTTTCACTCTGCCTCGGTACATTTGTCAATAAACAACGAAACAAAACTATATGATCTAATTACACCCTCCACATTGCATTCCAAACAACACGATGACCTTTCGCTCCATGCAGTATAGTCTTTTAGGTACTTCTGCCCGCAAAATAGTCATAGATTCTGCTTCCACTTCCCTTTGACCACGTGGGTTCCAATATTCAATCTCTCGTGTGCACAGGTCGGGTCGCTACCTGAGAAATCCAGTACCCGTGAGCGCGGGGAGCGCAGCAAAGGTTCGCCAGGTTTGCCCTGCGAGGAAAGGTGAAGCAGCGTGGACCGATCGGAACCGCAGGAAAGAAATTAGGATCGATTCAAAATGCTGGAGGAACTCAGCGAGAGTGGCGGCATCACTTGGAGAAGGAATGAGTGACATTTGGAGTCAAACACAGACAATCAACAGTGCATCAAAAGCTGCCCAAACACGTCGGTAATTGCGGGCAGACGTACTGCACCCGTAGTCGACAGGATTCGAACCTGCGCGGGAGACCCCAATGGATTTCTAGTCCATCGCCTTAACCACTCGGCCACGACTACTGCGGTCGCAACAATAATTTTCCAAGAAGGCAACTTTTTACGTAAGGCGATTATTAACCCAGGAAAGACAGGGATGACACTGGAGTGAGATAAACAGGACTGTTCCTCAAAAGTAAATTTAAATGTCACGAGGTCAGGCAGCACCTGCGGAGAGAGAAACAGAGTTTAAGTTCAGATCGATGTTATTTCACCCTAAACTTCATGCGGGCAATTGCACGGATGGACTCTCACTCAGAGCGGGACAGTTTACTCACCCCGACACCCCAGCAGTACAGACTTTACATGTTACTCTCAATCTATGAATGTGAGAATCAACAGTGGAGGTGTGGTTTACTGCCGTTGGACAAGATGACTCCAGGACCGCTACTCACCATGTGATGGGGAGCGGCGATTGGGGACTGAATGTGGGCTCTCGGGTTCTCACCCGGAGCCCAGTCATTGGTGGCGATGGAGACATCCGCTGGGCGCCCCGGGCTGAGCGAGCGGGCCAGTTTGATTTGCTTCCTCCTTTCTGATCGATGTGAGTAGCTTGCTTCGACGCATCAAAGGTCGATCGATTCTCAGGCAGCCACATCGGTGTGGACTGCAGCCGTTGCGGCCGGCGGGTTTTCTTCCTCCAGTACCCGCTCCTCACCCAGAACAGACTGGTCCCGGTTAGCGGGACTGATGTTCCGTCTGTTGCCTAATGGGATTAACCGGACACCCCACCTCTCTTCCCACGAGCGCTGCACGGCTTGCGGAGTATTCCCTGTATGTTATACTGTTATATCTGATCCCCACGCATTTCTTCACTCACAATGCTGCGTCTGAAACCCACTGGGGCAGTGTCTGACGGCTCATCTTTGTGTTCCGCATTCAACTGACCAGCCGGTCACTGAAATACTCCCTGACTCACAGACACCGCATAATCACCCATTCTGCAGGAAAATGTAACCAGAGATGATAAATGGGGAGAGAGGTGGAAATAATGAGAGAGGATAAACGAGTGAAAAGAAATATAGATCGATAAACACACACACACACACACCCACACACACACACACACACACACACACACACACACACACACACACACACACACACACACACACACACACACACGCACGCACACACACACACACACACACACACACACACGCGCGCGCACACACACACACACACACACATATATATATATATTACACACAAACACTTACATACAGGCACTTACACACCAACACACACAGAGGGAAAGAGAGACACGCACAGACTGCGAGGGCAGAAGCGGGGCTGTGGAAACTGGCAGCAACAGAGTAATGTGGTTCCCTGACTGACTGTCCGCGACTCATCTTCCTTTGCCCTTCTCAGTCAGGTGAATAGAGTCGTAGTACACTTGTCCCTTTACCTCCCCGCTCGACTCCATCCAAGGACCCAAACAGTCTTTCCCGGTGAGGCAGAGGTTCACCTGGACGTTCTCCAACCTCATCTATTTTATCCGCTGCTCCAGATGACAACATCTCTACAACGGCGAGACCAAGCGCAGGCCCGACGATGGTTTCGCTAAACACCTCCGCTCAGTCCGTCTCAACCAACCTAATCTCCCGGTGGCTCAGCACTTCAACTCCACCTTCCATTCCCAATCTGACCTTTGTGTCCTGGGCCTCCTCCATTATCAGAGTGAGGCCCAGAACAAATTGGAGGAACAGCACCTCATATTGCGCTTGGGCAGTTTACACCCCAGCCGTTTGAAAATTGACTTCTCCCATTTCAGGTCGTCCCTACTTCCCCTTTCTATGCCCTGCCCCTTCCCAGTTCTCGTACTAGTTTTCCTGTCTCCGTCTACATTCTATCTTTGTCCCGCCCCTCCCCTGACATCATTCTGAAGAAGGGTCTAACCCGAAATATCACCCATTCCTTCTCTCCTGAGATGCTGCCTGACACGCTGAGTTACTCCAGCATTTTGTGTCTACCTTCGATTTGGACCAGCATCTGTAGTATTTTTCCTACACTTGACCTGGAGTACTGGGCGGCGACGGTGCGCGCCGGGTTCGACAGTAACCCCACTTCATGAAGCACCCATCCGGAAGAACATCAGCTGAAGTGACACTTACATGTTCCGGTGGAATCGTCAGAGGAGTGCGTGGTTATTCTCCAGGACCTCGGGTTTCCCCCTCACTCCGAACAAGACCTCGAGGTTTGCAGCTTAATTAACTTCGGGAATAATTGTAAATTGTCCCTTGTGTGCAGGGTATTGCTAGTGTACGGAGGTGCCTGGTCAGTTATGATCTGTCGAGGTATATGAGCACATTATCCACGGCGTTATGGATCGTCATAGCAAACCTTAACTGAATTGTGAATTGTCTCAGCTTAAGCCGAATGTCTTCGCCTTTTGTCAAAGTGAGCGTTATCCTGGGAATCATAACAATGTCACTTTTGAATGTTGATTTTTGCAACGACCAGATTCTCGTGTAGCTGTTCCACGATCATCCTCGTTCCGTTGCGTAGACTTGGGAGTTCCAAGTTTCTCATTAAAATGATTGGGGATCCTTTTTGCAACTCAAATTTGTGTGGTGATAAACCAGAGATCTCGACTGAATCGAGGAATTCTGTCGGGAAGTGAGTAGCATCGGTTCCCTCAGTCGCAGCATTGAAAGAAAAGTATTCCTTCATGGTTCCAGGGAAGCGTCTGATTTATCTAGAATTGAGCGGAACCAAGATACAATTGTCAGAGAAATAATCGGCAGGATTATAGAAGGCGGGATGTATAAAATCAATGCAATCCTCCAGTGATCTTGCTGATAAAACCATGTCTTCTGGGATTTCAATTTCATCGTCATCATTTTTTGAAATCCTGTCTTCTCTGAATTTCAAGAAAAATTGAGAATTGATGTCTTTTCCGTCTCTCAATGGCATATTACTCGTCAATTGAAACTTGATGAAAGTAGGATTTCTTGAAGCAGGATTTTTCAACATCAGCATCATTTCCCCTTTTCACAACAGGAAGTTGTCGAAAATCGCCACAACAAATGGTAAAAATGCCGCCAAAAGGCTCATCGTTCTTTTCGCAAAGATCTCGAAGAGTGCTGTCCCCCACTTCAAAGCTCTCCCTGCTAATCATCGGGAAATCATCCCAAACAATCAATCTCACTCTCCTGATCAAATCTGCGGTGTTGAAGTTCTTCTCAATGTTGCACACTGTGTTATCGTTCACTTCGACGGGTATCTTGAATCGAGAATGTGCAGTTCTTCCACCAGGCATCAAAGTAGCTGCTATGCCAGAAGAAAACATATTTCTTTACTTTAAAAAGTATTTTCCTTCATGGTATTAGTTCGCCGGGCTTCCCAGCTGCTCAAATGTAACCAGGGTAGGATGTTAGCTTTTCACACCTTGCTTAATTGTTGTCGAACCTGTGGAGATGTAACAAGTGAGTGGTACTGACCTTTCGGTATAAGCGTAAATGTTTTTCCCATTTCTTGTACACTGGCTGCACAACACTGATAACGGGCTTGAATGCTCGGGGAATTAAATCAGAGCAGGTGCATGGACACTTTCACCTTCACTGGAGTTTCGTCTTTCCTTGCTGAAGTTTTCAACTTAGGCTTTAGTTCTTCTTTCAAGCACGAGTTAGATTTAGCTCTTAGGGCTAATGGAATCAAGAGATATGAGGAAAAATCAGGAACGGGGTACTGATTGTGGATGATCAGCCATGATAATATTGAATGGCGGGACGGTACTATGTTGAAAGACTGGAGCGGCTCGGATTGTACACACTGGAATTTAGAAGGATGAGAGAGTATCTTATCGAAACATATAAGATTATTATGGGGTTGGACACGTTAGAGGCAGGAAATATGTTCCCAATGTTGGGGGAGTCCAGAACCAGGGGCCACAGTTTAAAAATAAGGGGTACGTCATTTAGAACTGACATGAGGAAAACCTTTTCAGTCAGAGAGTTGTAAGTCCTCAGAAGGCAGTGGAGCCCAATTCTATGAATGCATTCAAGAGAGAGCTTGATGGAGCTGTTAGGGACAGCGGAGTCGGGCGGTGTGGGGAGAGGGCGGGAACGGGGTGCTGATTGAGAGTGATCAGCCATAATCACATTGAATGGTGGTGCTGTCTCGAGGGGCCGAATGGTCTGCTGCTGCACATATTGTCTATTGTCTATTGTCTATGCTACAGCAACCTTGGCCTAGAACTTTGAAGATGATGAAATTGGTGAGAAATGTCTTGCCCGTTCCTGCTGGTGAATCAATACAAAACATTGAAGGAACATTCCTTTCTAAGCAGTCGCACACATCATCATACATTGCTCTTTGTTCAGCATTCAGCAGAGGCTCCTTCCCTTCAACAAATGGTTGTTTTTCAGTTCTATTGTACTGCAATTCACGCAGCAATTCTGGATTGTCATCATCAAGGTCCATCCTTCCATGTCTTGGTGGTGGCAAATGAAAGTATCCCAGTATCTTGTTGTAATTCGCAAGCTTGTCTTGAATATACAACAGAACCTGATCATGATGTCTCTCATCAATCATGATATTTGGTGCACCAATTGTTCTCTGTTCTCTATGAAGGTAATCTTCAGACATTGAATTCTTGAAGCGATCCCATAATTGTCGAGGAGTGTTGATCTCAGCACTACTCAGCAAAACAACAAACAAATCTCTTGTTGCACCGGGGAGTCTTGTCCTCTCATCACCTTCCATCGTCTGTTGCCAATGGTCTTCAGTTTGCAACAAACTTCTTTCTACAGTCACATCTGTGGAGTCATTTGCGTTCATTGGAACCATCATCTCGAGCGACCTTAAATGGGGGTCCATCATCTACCCAACAGTCAAAAAGGCCCAAAAGAAGATGTACTTCCTGCGGCAATTGAGGAAACATAATTTGCCACAGGCAATGATAGTCCAATTCTATACTGCTATCATTGAGTTCGTCCTCATCTTCTCCATCATGGTCTGGTTTGGCTCAGCCACCAAGCACGACATCCGGAGGCTACAACGGATCGTTCGCCAAGCTGAGAAGTTTGTTGGCTCAATCTTCCCTCCATTGACGGATTGTACACTGCAAGGGCCAGGAAACGAGCGGCAAGATCATCTCTGACCGCTCTCACCCTGGCCACAAACTCTTGCAGCACCTCCCTCTAGAAGACGACACCGGACTGTCAAAGCAACCACAGCCAGGCATATTTTTTTCCCCATGAGTGGTAGTTCTAGTCAATAACCAAAGTCTGTAGTTTCTTTTTTTGCTCTGGTTTATTTTCACCCATGTGTTTAGACCATAATGTTGTATCCTTATTGTTTTGATGTGTTTATGCTTTATTCTTAATTGTTAACTGTACGTTTGTGTTGTCATTTGTGAGCGGCACAGCAAGGCACATTCCTTGTATACGCACATACTTGGCCATTACACTTATTCATTCATTCATTCATTCGTTCATTCATTTATTCATTCATACTATGCAGACGTCTTTGAGGGAAGGATGAATATGTCCGCATTGTATCCTCATTGAATCGAATGACACTGGCCCTTTTACGTGATTGAGAATCAGTCTCAAGTAGAAGAGGTCACCACATCTTGGAGAAACGGTATACACTCGTCCAGGAACGATGGCTTCAAAAATACCTGGAAGATCTTCCACTATCTTCCCAAACTTCCTTCTTTGCCATTTCCTATTGTCCCACATGTAAAATCGGGGTACATCAGCATAGTACAGTGTTCTTGCAAATTGATCTCGAGAACACAATTCCATGAATTCAGTTTAAGTCGTTCTCGCGATATCCTTATTTCTCACCTGCCGAACAGCATCGACTCCGATAACTGTTCGTTATTCTTGTGGTAGATGTATCTGGAGTCGAATGACAGCCCGACTGCCTCAGAGCTGTGGAAAGCTATCCTGAAAAGAGGTGTGGCACATGGAGTGACATTGATCGTTAAATTCTGTGCTTTATTTACACACAATCGTGTGCAGTGGTTCGGTGGATCGGCTGGATTTTGTGGTCACTGTCTTGTCACCTCGTGGACACACTATATCAAGTCAAATGACACGATCAGAATTAGGCCATTCGGTCGATCAGGTCTACTCTGCCATTCAATCATGTATGATCAGTCTCTCCCCCTAACCACGTTCTGCCTTCTCCCCATAAACCTGACACCCGTACTAATCAAGAACCTGTCTTAAAGATATCCATTGACATGTCCTCCACCGGCTTCTGTGGCAATCAAGCCCACAGTTTTACCACCCACTGACTAAAGACATTCATCCTCATCCGAAAGGAGTTTTTGACATTGACTGCAGGCCCAGTGCCATCATATGCTCCTGACATGTTAACCATCTCATTGCTGGGATCATTCATGTAAACCTCTTCGGGGCCCTTTCTGGAGACAGCACATTCTTCCTCAGACATCATGCCCAAAATTGCTCACAGTACACGAAAAGTGGCCTGAACAACGCCTTATAAATCCCCAGCCTTCTTCCCGGGGAGCCTCCCGCAGGCGAGCTTGGTAAACAACGCAGGAGGCCAGATCCCAGGTACCTCTCTTCTCCTACCAGGGTCGTTCCTCGCCAGTTTCGTCCATTGTTGTCACCGGGAACGTCATCCCGGTCTCTATTCTACTGGGGGACGAGCATGGGATGGGTTGCGGGACTCCCCCTTCCATGGTCAGTTCGGTATCTGGCACAGGGTAAGAAATACAACTATCGTCATTATGTTATCTCTGTATCTGAGTTAATCGCCTGGTCTCATTGGTAAGCTTGCACTCCTGGTCGGAATGTTCCCTCTTCGTTTCCTTCCCTCCAATGTAGTTATCATTAACAGATGTTAATTTATCTCTTTGACTGTTTCTCCCCTGTCTTTCAGATCTGAGGAACGATTTCCGCATCTCACAGGCAGAACGGAATGCGCGAGGCCACACGCAGAGTGCGAAATATTTGCGTGCAGTTAAAACCGGTGGGCTTGCTTCAGTGGGAGTCGCTTCTTTTTCCCACAGAATTACTTTGCGGTGTTAACGTTACAGGAAAGGCTCAGCGAGTTCAGTGTTCAGTTGTGTGAGAACGTGCGTAATTGGAGGCGTTGGGGTCGTCAGTGTCTTGTGACGAACAGCGAACTTGCAAAGTTAAATGTGTATGGTGTGTTCGAACCTGCCCGTGCATCTCTTGCCGAAGGTTTCTGTAGTGTCGGTATACATAAAATACTGGAGCAACTCAGTGGGACAGGCAGCATCTCTAGAGAGACGGAATGGGTGACATTTCGGGTCAAGGCAGTGAGTCTTAAGAGGAGTCTCGACCCGAAATGTCACGTATTCCTTCTCTCCAGAGATGCTGCCTGACCCGCCGAGTTACTCCAGCATTTTGTGTCTGCCTTCGATTTAAACCAACATCTGCAGTTCTTACGTACGCGGTTTCTGTAGTGCAGTGGTTATCACGTTCGCCTAACACGCGAAAGGTCCCTGGTTCGAAACCAGGCAGAAACATTTCAAGTTTTTCGTTGTGTTGACCTGAAGTGAAATAACAGTAAGAAAACAACAAACAACCTCTGCACAAGCCCCACAACATAATTTTTCTGTTCCCTTCTCATTCTATGATTCACTCTATACTTCGAAGAGTACAATGCTTCCTCTGCTGTAGCTGCACCTACACGCACTGCAATCATGTGGTTATCCTCTGTTGGCCTTTCATTAACGTTGGGACCGGATTGAATAGAAGTAAGGAGAACGTGAAAAAGATGCAGCGAGGAGAACCACGGACATTGACCTGGAAGGCACAACATCCTTCCTGAGACATCATGCCCAAAATTGCTCACAGTACACGAAAAGCAGCCTGATTTCCCTTCTCTCCAATGTAGTTATCATTAGCATTTGTTAATTTCTCGATGACTGTTTCGCTCCTGTCTTTCAGATCTGAATATCGAGTTTCCTGTCTCTCGGGCAGAAGGGAATGCGCGAGGCCACACGCAGAGTGCGTATAATTGAAACCGCAGGGCTTGCTTCAGTTGGAGCCGGTTTATTTTCCCATATAATTCCTTTGCGGTGTTAACGTTACAGGAATGTCTCTGCAAGGTCAGTGCTCATTTGTGCAGAGAACGTGCATACGTTTAGACGATGGAGTCGTCAGTGTCCTGTGATTATCAGCAAAATTGCAAACTGAAATGTATATGGCCATGTTGAAATCTGTCCGTGCATGAGGGTTTCTGCGGTGTAGTGATTATCACGTTCGCCAAACACACGAAATGTCCCTGGTTCAAAAACAAAGGCAGAAGCATTCCAAAGTTTTCGTTTTGTTGACCTGATGTTATGTAACAGGAACAGAACCAACGAGAGAGCAGGCTATTCTAGACTGGGTATTGAGTAATGAGGAAGGGTTAGTTAGCAGTCTTGATGTGCGTGGCCCCTTGGGCAAGAGTGACCATAATATGGTTGAGTTCTTCATTAGGATGGAGAGTGACATAGTTAATTCAGAAACAACGGTTCTGAACTTACAGAAAGTTAACTTTGAGGGTATGAAACGTGAATTGGCCAAGATAGACTGGCAATTGATTCTTAAAGGGTTGACAGTGGATATGCAATGGAAGGCATTGAAAGACCGCATGGATGAACTACAACAATTGTTCATCCCAGTTTGGCAAAAGAATAAATCAGGGAAGGTAGTGCATCCGTGGCTAACAAGGGAAAATAGGGATAGTATCAAAACAAAAGATGAAGCATACAAATTAGCAAGAAAAGGCAGCCTACCAGAGGACTGGGAGAAATTCAGAGTCCAGCAGAGGACTACAAAGGGCTTAATTAGGAAAGGGAAAATAGATTATGAAAGAAAACTGGCATGCAACATAAAAACTGACTGCAAAAGGTTTTATAGATATGTGAAAAGAAAAAGATTAGTTAAAACAAATGAGGGTTCCTTGCAGTCAGAAACAGGCGAATTGATCATGGGGAACAAGGGCATGGCAGACCAATTGAATAACTACTTTGGTTCCGTTTTCACTAAGGAAGACATAAATAATCCACCGGAAATAGCAGGGATGCGGGGGTCAAATGAGATGGAGGAACTGAGTGAAATCCAGGTTAGTCGGGAAGTGGTGTTAGGTAATTTGAATGGATTAAAGGCCGATAAATCCCCAGGGCGGGATAGGCTGCTACGCAGAGTGCTTAAGGAGGTAGCCCCAGAAATAGTGGATGCATTAGTGATAATTTTTCAAACCTCGTTAGATTCTGGAGTAGTTCCTGAGGATTGGAGGGTAGCTAAAGGGAGAGGAGAGAGAAAACGGGGAATTACAGACCAGTTAGTCTAACATCGGTAGCGGGGAAAATGCTAGAGTCAGTTATTAAAGATGGGATAGCAGCACATTTCGCAAGTGGTGAAATCATTGGACAAAGTCGCAATGGATTTATGAAAGGTAAATCATGTCTGACGAATCATAGAATTTTTCGAAGATGTAACTAGTAGAGTGGATAAGGGAGAACCAGTGGATATGTTATATCTGGACTTCCAGAAGGCTTTCGACAAGGTCCCACATAAGAGACTAGTATGCAAACTTAAAGCGCGCGGTATTGTGGGTTCAGAATTGATGTGGATAGAGAACCGGCTGGCAGACCGGAAGCAAAGTGTAGCAATATACGGGTCCTATTCAGAATGGCATGCAGTGACTAGTGGGGCACCGCAAGGCTCAGTGCTGGGACCCCAGCTATTTACAATATATATTAATGATTTGTACGAGGGAATTGAATGCAACATCTCCAGGTTTGCGGATGGCACAAAGCTGGGGGGCAGTGTTAGCTGTGAGGAGGATGCTAGGAGGCTGCAAGGTGACTTGGATAGGTTAGGTGAGTGGGCAAATGCATTGCAGATGCAGTATAATGTGGATCAATGTGAGGTTATCCACTTTGATGGCAAGAACAGGAACACAGACTATTATCTGAATGGTGGCCGATTAGGAAAAGGGGAGATGCAACAAGACCTGGGTGTCGTGGTACACCAGTCATTGAAAGTAGGCATGCAGGTGCAGCAGGCAGTGAAGAAGGCGAATGTTATGTTAGCATTCATAGCAAAAGGATTTGAGTATAGGAGCAGGGAGGTTCTACTGCAGTTATACAGGGCATTGTTGAAACCACACCTGGAGTATTGCGTACATTCTTGCCAAAGAGGGAGTACAGAGAACGTTCACCAGATTGATTCCTGGGATGGCAGGACTTTCATATGACGAAAGACTGGATGGACTCGGCTTGTACTCGCTGGAATTTAGAAGATTGAGGGGGGATCTTATAGAAACTTACAAAATTCTTAAGGGGTTGGACAGGCTGGATGCGGAAAGATTGTTCCCGATGTTGGGGAAGTCCAGAACAAGGGGTCACAGTTTAAGGATAAGGGGAAAGTCTTTTAGGACCGAGATGAGAATGTTTTTTTTCACACAGAGAGTGGTGAATCTGTGGAATTCTCTGCAACAGAAGGTAGTTGAGGCCAGTTCATTGGCTATATTTAAGATAGAGTTAGATGTGGCCCTTGTGGCTAAAGGGATGGAGAGAAGGCAGGAACGGGATACTGAGTTGGATGATCAGCCATGATCATATTGAATGGCGGTGCAGGCTCGAAGGGCCGAATGGCCTACTCCTGCACCTATTTTCTATGTTTCTATGAACCAAACGTTTATTCAACTAAACGCAGGTGTTGATCCGTCCACAACCGCCAGACCTCCCTGCCTTTTTTTCGGCTATTGCGCTGCACGCATTCCGCACCATCGCTGTATCCCATGTTACGTTGATCTTCATTCTGCTTCCAATAATCGTTCGATAAAAGAAGGGTAATTCCGAAGATGCCGCTGTCATGTGGAGATTAATAAACATTCCTGCTTAGATATTTCCTCACCAAGCAGCGAGGTATAACAGTAGGGTATAATTTGCGAAAATAGATCAAAAAATGTTCGGGATGCCAAAGGTTTAGAAATCAAGTAGAGGTGACCTAGAACGTAAATGGAAGTAAAATGGAACATATCGAATTGAAAACATGGAACACGAGAGTAAGACAATGTAGTTTGTAAAAGTGGTCCCGAATCTTAAGAACGGACGAGGTGGCCGAGCGGTTTAGGCGATGGGCTACTAATTCAATAGACAATAGACAATAGGCAATAGGTGCAGGAGTAGGCCATTCGGCCCTTCGAGCCAGCATCGCCATTCACTGTAATCATTGCTGATCATCCACAATCAGTACCCCGTTACTACTTCACCCCATATCCCTTGACTACGCTATCATTAAGAGCTATATCTAACTCTCTATTGAAAGCATCCAGAGAATTGGCCTCCACTGCCTTCTGAGGCAGAGACTTCCACAGCTTCGCATCTCTCTGAGTGAAAACGTTTTTCCACATCTCCTTTCTAAATGGCCTATCGCTTATTCTCAAACTCTGGCCCCTGCTTCGGGACTCCCTCAACATGGGCAACATGTTTCCTGCCTCTAGCGTGTCCAATCCCTTAATAATCTTATATGTTTCAATAAGATCCCCTCTCATCCTTCTAAATTCCAGAGTATACAAGCCCAGTCGCTCCATTCTTTCAACGGATGAGAGTCCAGCCATTCCGGGAATTAACCTCGTGAACCTACGCTGCTCTTCCTCAACAGCAAGTTTGGAGACCAGAACTGTACACACTACTCCAGGTGTGGTCTTACTAGGATCCCGTACAACTGCAGAACGACCTCTTTGCTCCTATACTCAACTCCTCTTTTTATGAAGGCCAAAATTCCACTAGCATTCTACACTGCCTGCTGCACCTGCATGCTTTCTTTCAGTGACTGTTGAAGTCGGACACCCAGATCTCGTTGTACGTCCCCTTTTCCTAACTTGACACCATTCAGATAATAATCTGCCTTCCTGTTCTTACTACCAAAGTGGATAACCTCACATTTATCGACATTAAACTTCATCGGCCATGCATCTGCCCACTCACACAACCTGGACAAGTCACTTGCAGCGTCATAGCACCTTCCTCACTGTTCACCCTGCGACCCAGCATTGTGTCATTGCAAATATGCTAATGTTACTTTTAATCCCTTCATCCAAGTCATTGATGTATATTGTAAATAGCTGCGGCCCATGCACCGATCCTTCCGGTAGCCCACTCGTCACTGGCTGCCTTTCTGATAGGGTCCCATTTAGCACTACTCTTTGTTTCCTGCCTGCCAACCAATTTTCTGTGCATTTCAGTACCCTATCCCCAATACCATGTGCTCTAATTTTGCCCACTGATATCCTATGTGGGACTTTGTCGAAGGCGTTCTGAAAGTCCAGGTACACTACATCCACTGGCTCTCCCCTGTCCATTTTCCTGCTTACATCCTCAAAAAAATCCAGAAGATTAATCAAACATGATTTCCCCGTCGTAAATACATGCTGACTCGGAACGATCCTGTTACAGCTTTCCAAATGTTCCGCAATTTCTTCTTTTAAAATTGACTCCAGCATCTACCCGACAACCGATGTCAGACGAACTGGTCTATAATTTCCTGTCTTCTCTCTCCCTCCTGTCTTAAAATTGGGATAGCATGAGCTACCCGCCAATCCACAGGAACTGATCCTGAATCTAGAGAACATTGATCAGCAATGCGTGCATGCTTTCCAGAGCCACCTCTTTAAGCACCCTGGGATGCAGACCATCAGGCCCTGGGGATATATCAGCCTTCTGTCCCACCACTCTACCCAACACCATTTCCTGCCTAATGCGAATTTTCTTCCGTTCCTACGTCACCCTAGGATCTGTGGCCACCAGAACATCTGGGAGACTGTTTGTGTCTTCCATAGTTAAACGTGGAGGGCAGGAGACCCAGGTGCCAGTACCGCTTCAAACCATGTCCAACCTCTTGGGAACTGTCATCGCTGTGACTCCAACCCTAGCACTGAGGCTCAACAGGGAAGAGCGACGTCAAGCAGAGCCAAGGTGATGGTTGACTCGATAATTAGAGGTTCGGACAAGAGATCCTGTGGCAGCTGTCGTGACGCCAGGATGATGCGCTGCCTTCCTGGTGCCTGTGCCCAGAACGTCACAGAGCGGCTGCACGACATCCATAAGAGAGGAGGGAGCTGCCGGAAGTTGTTGTGCATGTTGGCGCAAGTGAAAAGGGTAGGAAGGGGAAGGAGACTCTTCAACACGAGTTTAGCGAATTAGGTAAAAGGATGAAAAGCAGGACCTGCAGGATATTTATCTCTGGTTTGCTTCCAATAACTCGAGGTATTGAGGGTAAGAACAGGAAGAAAGTGGAGATGAATGTGTGGCTGAGAAGTTGGTGCAGGGGACAGGGATTTAGATTTCTGGACAATGAGATCTCTTCTGGGGCAGCGGTGACATGTAGAAAAGGGACGGGCTGCATCTTAACTGGAGAGGTACCAACATCCTGGCAGACAGGTTGGCTAATGCTACACGGAACAGAGGTGGCTGATAACCAAGGGAGCCGTGGAATGGAGACAGACCGATGGCAGAACTGGGCAGAAATTTGTGGGCATGTTCGATCCACACCAATTTGATAGACCGTGGTATGGTTGGCGGACACGGGGCAACGTAGGTTGGTCTCCAAGTCCTGGTTGGCTCTCTCCGACTGACCATTAGATTGTGCATGGAACTCAAATGAGTGGCTGGCGGAGGTTCCAACCAGGGAGCAGAAAGCCTTCCAAAATTGTGAGGTGAACTGCGGACTCATGTCAGAGACGGTGTCTTGAGGGAAACCAGTGCAGGCGGAGCTGAAAGACCGGTTGTCGGCCTCCAAGGTGGCCCACCAGAACGGCTGGCGCAGTAGGTAGAGGATGCGCCGACGCCAGGAAGACAGGCGAGATTAGAGGAATGGGCCCAATGGAGTACTTCGATGCGGGAGGGGAACGGGAGAAATGACTTATTTGGGCTTCAGAACCAGGTTCGGAGTGATGACGCTGTGTTTCCCAGGTGATGGAGCCCACCAGGCAGGTGAGAGGCAGATGGGTTCGTGGTACTGGTTTTCCTGATCGGGACTGAACTGGCGGGAGTGAGATTCGGGCTTGACATTCTTGGACCCAGGACGGTAGGACAAGGTGAAATTAAACAGGGTGAAATACAGGGCCCATTGGGATTGACGAGGGCTAAACGCTCGCAGGCACTCCAAGTCACATAGAAACATGGAAAATAGGTGCAGGAGAACGCCATTTGGTCATTCGATCCAGCAGCACCATTCATTGTGATCATGGCTGATCGTCCTCAATCAACAACCCGTGCCCGCCTTCTCCCCATATCCCTTGATTACACTAGCCCCGAGAGCTCTATGTAACTCTCTCTTAAATCCATCCAGTGATTTGGCCTCCACTGCCCTCTGTGGCAGCGAATTCCACAAATTCACAACTCTCTGGGTGAAAATGTTCCTTCTCAGTTTTAAATGGCCTCCCCTTTATTATAAGACAATGGCCCCTTGTTCTGGACTCGCCCAGCATTGAGAACATTTTTCCTGCATCTAGCTTTACATGTTTCTATAAGATCCCATCTCATCATTCTAAACTCCAGTGAATACAAGCCTATTCTTTTCAATATTTTCTCATATGGCAGACCCGCCATCCCAGGGATCAATCTCGTGACCCTGCGCTGCACTGCCCCGATCAAAAGGATGTCCTTCCTCAAATTAGGAGGCCTAAACTGTGCACAATATTCTAGATGTGGTCTTAGCAGGGCCCTATACAACTGCAGAAGAACCTGTTTACTCCTATACTGAAATCCTCTCGTTTTGACGGCCAACATGCCATTAGCTTTCTTCACTGCCTGCTGTAACCTGCACGCCAACTCTCAGTGACTGGTGTACAAGGACACCCAGGTCTCGCTGCACTTCCCCCTCGCCTAATCTAACACCATAGAGATAATAATCTGCCTTCTTGTTTTTACAGCCAATGTGGATAACCTCACATTTGGAGGTTGGGTACTGACATGGACAAACAATTGGTTGACAGACAGAAAGCAAAGAGTGGGGATAAATGGGTCCCTTTCAGAATGGCAGGCAGTAACTAGTGGGGTACCACAAGGCTCGGTACTGGGACCGCAGCTATTTACAATATACATTAATGACTTGGCGTTGGGATACAGCATGGAGCTAGTATAAGGGGTGAGGAGAAGGAAAATATAGAGGAAAAAACTGGTCAGATTGGGAGGCAGAACAAGAATGCCCCAGCACAATGGGGAAGGCAAGTCTGAACGGCATTTATTTTAATGCAAGGAGTATTGGAAGCAAGGGGGATGAATTGAAGGTGTTACTGAACACATGGGAGTACGACATTGTTGCCATTACGGAAACATGGTTGAAGGAAGGGCAGGACTGGCAGCTCAATATTCCAGGATATAGAATCTTCAGGAGAGACAGAGAGCAGGGAAAAGGGGGAGGGGGTGTTGCAGTATTAATCAAAGAATCTATTGCTGCTGTAAGAAGGGATGACATATTAGCGGGTTCCTCAAATGAGCTATTTGGGTGGAATTGAGAAATAGAAAAGGGGCATGCACCTTACTGGGTGTAAACTACAGACCCCCAAACAGTCAGAGGGAAATAGAAGAACATATTTGTAGGCAAATCTCGGGGGGGTGTGAAAACAACAGGGTAGTAATAGTAGGGGATTTCAACTTCCCGAATATTGATTGGGATAGCCAAAGTGTCAAGGGCCCAGAGGGTGCAGAGTTCCTAAGGGTCATCCAGGAGGGCTTTTTGAGCCAATATGTTGAAAGTCCAACAAGGGGGGGGGGGCGGTATTGGACTTAATCTTGGGAAATGAGGCCGGACAGGTGGCTGAAGTATCAGTAGCAGAGCATTTTGGTGACAGTGATCACAATTCAGTGATATTTAAGGTGGTAATGGAAAAGGATAAAGAGGGACCAGAGGGAAAATGTCTAAATTGGGGCAAGGCCGATTTTAATCTGATAAGGCAGAAGTTGGCCCTGGTGGACTGGGATCAGCTTCTCGTGGGGAGGACCGCATCAGAACAGTGGGAGTCATTCAAAGGAATAATTGAAAAAGTACTGATGAAGCATGTTCCCCTAAAGTTTAAGGGTGGGACAAACAATTCAAAAGAACCTTGGATGTCGAACAATATAGTAGGATTGATTCGAAAAAAAGGGGGGCTTTTGGAAGGCATAAAGAACTTAAGGCACAGGCATCATTAGAGGAATACAGAAGGTGTAGGGCGGTTTTAAGAAAAGAAATTAGGAGAGCAAAAATGGGCCATGAGATAGCACTAGCGGGCAAAATAAAAGAAAATCCCAAAGTGTTCTATAAGTATATCAAGGGTAAGAGGATAACGAGGGAAAGAGTGGGGGCCATCAGGGACCATAGTGGAAAGCTGTGTGTGGAGCCAGAGGATGTAGGTGATGTTTTAAATGATTTTGTTGCATCTGTTTTTACGAGGGAGGAGGGCGATGCGGACTTAGAAATGGAGCAGGAGGGTTGTGATGTTCTTGAGCATATTGTTATTGACAGGGAGGCGGTGCTAGAGGCTCTGGCAGGCCTAAAAGTGGATAAGTCTCCGGGCCCTGACGAGATGTATCCCAGGATGCTGAGAGAGGCAAGGGAGGAGATTGCGGGGGCTCTGGCACAAATTTTCAGGGCCTCTCTTGCAACAGGGGATGTACCGGAGGACTGGAGGATAGCTAATGTGGTGCCATTATTTAAAAAGGGCAGTAGGGATAAACCTGGGAACTACAGACCGGTGAGTCTGACATCGGTGGTGGGGAAGCTGCTAGAAAAGATTCTGAGGGACAGAATCAGTCTTTACTTGGAGGATCGAGGGTTAATTAAGAATAGTCAACATGGCTTTGTTAATGGAAGTTCGTGTCTGACTATCTTGATTGAATTTTATGAAGGGGTGACCAAGGAGGTAGATGGGGGTAGTGCAGTGGATGTGGTATACATGGATTTCAGTAAGGCTTTTGACAAGGTCCCACACAGGAGACTAGTCAAGAAGGTAAGAGCCCATGGGATTCAGGGCACCTTGGCAAAATGGATTTAAAAAACTGGCTTAGTGACAGAAGGCAGAGGGTGATGGTAGAAGGTTGCTTCTGTGACTGGAGGCCGGTGTCCAGTGGGGTGCCGCAGGGATCGGTGTTGGGTCCCTTACTCTTTGTAATCTACATTAATGATCTGGATGTCAACGTACAGGGCATGATCAGCAAGTTTGCAGATGACACAAAGTTAGGGGGGGTGGTTGTTGTGTTCTTTAAAAAGATACAGTGAGTCCGACTGTGTTTTAACGTGAGTGTTTATTCAACCACCATTTGCTACGCCGGGCTCCTCCCTGTCGCCCTCCGATGACCCCTACCAATAGACCTGTGTAGTCTTAAAGGCACATTGCAATAACACCACATCTCCCCTTTCTAGAATCAATAGGTAGACTGCGGTTGATTCACCAGACCTTAGAGGATTATTCTGCCTCTTTAGCTGGAAGGTCTGTTCCTATCTGAACTAAATTAATTCAACATAAGTACATGTAAACACATTGTCTTAGTGAAAAGGATTTTACCCTTTTCACTAAATTAGAAAAACATTTTTCTTTAGAAACTCTCTTTTTTTCCCACTTATAGTTCAACCTATCTGGTCTCACCACTCTTCTCCCAAACCTGGTTCTGGGAGTGGATGGCAGTTCTGGAATGTTCTCTTTTGGTGGCTCTGCTGAGCTCTGCTCTGGAATGTTCTCTTTTGGTGGTTCTGCTGAGCTCTGCTCTGGAATGCAACCCGGGAGTTGCTCTTTCATACCACCCCCACTCTGGTCCGGCAAGGGTTTCATGGGAATTAGATGGCGACGGTTTCGCCTGACCGTCCCGTGAGGTCCCTCCACGATGTAAGAGCGGGGGGCAGTGTGGCTGCCGATCACAGCTCCAGCTTCGCCTTGATCCGTGACCCACACTTCTTGTCCGGGAAAGAGCCTGTCGAGACTCCGTGCACGATGCCGCAGGTTGTACCGTTGTGCATCTCTGATTCTCTTCTCCTTTTCCTTCCACGCAACCACTTCATTGTCGGGAAGAGCAGGATTCAGCAGGGCTGGAAGTGTTGGTACCGTAGTTCGAAGCCTTCTCCCCATAAGGAGTTGGGCTGGGCTGTACCCATTTTGCAGTGAGGTCGCTCTATATGCAAGTAAAGCGAGGTAGGGATCCGCCGCTTTCTTCAGGAGACCCTTCACTGTCTTGACTGCACGTTCGGCCTCCCCGTTACTCTGAGGATATCTCGGGCTGCTTGTGACATGGCGGAAACCATACGACTTTGCAAACGCAGCAAAGGCGGTTCCGGCAAACTGAGGCCCATTGTCTGTGACCAATGTCTCCGGAATGCCGTGACGTGCAAACATTGATTTGAGGTGGTGGATTACATCTGTCCACTTGGTGGTGCTGAGTGGAGCGATTTCCACGTATCTCGATGGATAATCCACTACCAGCAGGTAGTTCTTGCTTCCCAGCATGAACAAGTCAGCTCCCAGCTTTTGCCAAGGTCGGCCTGGGTATTGTGAAGGCATCAGCGGCTCTGTGTGGTTCTGTCTCTCTTTGCTGCATGTCCGGCAGTTGAGGACCAATTCGTTCAGCTGCTGACTTAGTCCAGGCCACCACACTGACCGTCGTGCACGCTCTCTACACTTTACCACTCCCTGGTGACCTTCATGTAGTCTGGTCAGCACGTCGTTCCTCATAGTTGAGGGTATGACTAATCTGTCCCCTTTGAGTAACAGTCCGTCATTTACCGTGAGCAATGCTTGTTCTGCCCAGTACAGCGTGAGTGCCGGTTCACTGTTGCTATTCGTTGGCCATCCTTCCTGACACAGCTGCATTATGCGTGCGCACACACTGTCCCTTTTTAGCTCCGCTCTCAACTCATCCAGGTAGGCAGTGCTTGCCGGCAGGTTCTCCAATATCATGTCCACATAGATGTTTGTATTCTCAAACAACTCCTTTTCGTCAGGCGTTTCCCCCATTTTCACAGGAGCACGCGACAGCGTATCAGCTGTCCACAGACACTTTCCTGGCACATGAGAAATGGAGTAAGAATAGCGCATGAGGCGCATCCGGAAACGCTGAATCCGTGGAGGGAGAGCATCCAGTGCCTGTGACCCCAGCAGACTCAGGAGATGCTTATGATCCGTCTCCATCTGGAAGTGTTTACCGATGAGAAAGTTGCGGAAACTTTCACAAGCCCAGGTCAGGCCCGTAACTCTGCGCGTATCTCTGCTCCGTCTGTGTGAGAGATCGCGACACGTAGGCTACCGGTCTCCACTCCTCATCCCATTTTTGGAGAAGTACACTTCCCAGGCCGTAAGATGACGCGTCTGCTGAGACTTTGCATTCACGGTTCGTGTCGTACATGGCTAGTACCGGTGGGGATACCAGTGCATTTTTCAAATCACGAAACGCTCTTGCCTGGTCGACGCCCCACAGCCAGCAGTTCCTCTTTGACAGGAGGTCTCGCAGAGCCTTGTCTCTCTCTGCTAGTTGCGGGATGAACTTCCCCAGCTGGTTAACCATTCCGAGAAAGCTCCTCAGCTCACTCACATTGGTCGGCTCCTCCATCTTCCTTACAGCCTCAGTCTTGCTCGGGTCAGGACTAATGCCACTGGAGGAGAGGACATGACCAAGAAAGGTCACCTCTTCCTTCGACAGGTCACATTTGTCAATGTAAAGCGTAATGCCCGCCTTTTGGATCCTCGCCAGCACAGTATGCAGACGAGCGTCGTGCTCCTCTCGTGTTTGGCCCCAGACCAGTACATCATCCATGTGGCAGACGATTCCCTCGAGTCCCTCCGTGACCTCTGACACCATCCTGTTTTGAAAGTGTTCGGGGGCAGAGGCAATGCCGAAGGGCAGCCGCTGGAAGTAGTAACGACCGAAGGGTGTGATGAATGTTGTGTATTTTGCTGTGCTTTCGGTCAGGGGTATTTGCCAAAACCCTGTGTTGGCATCCAACTTGCTGAATATTCTGGCTCCAGCCAGCATCCCAGTGTTTCCTCCACCGATGGCAGGATGTACTTTTCTCGACACACCGACTCATTGAGGTTAGTGAGATCGACGCATATGCGTACGGCTCCTGTCTTTTTCGGCACCACCACCATGCCTGAACACCAGTCAGTAGGTTCTTCAACCCTGGTGATCACCCCCAGGCCTTCCATGCGGGACAGTTCTCGCTCGACTTTACCCATCAGCGGCAACGGAATCCTTCTGGGTGTCTTCAATGAGAACGGTTGGGCCCCTGGTTTCAGCTTGATGGCATACTGCTGTCGTACCTCCCCGAGACCGCTGCATAGCTTCGGATAGCTAGTCTTAAGTGTCTCTATGGTGATGCTGTCTAGCCGAACCACAAGCTCCAGCTTGCCGATAGCAGGCCTCCCCAGCAATGCAGTGTGCAGGTGTCGTGTGACGTGCACATCCTCCATCACCCTTTTCTCTCCTTTCACCAGGAACAGCCCAGCGACGCCCACAACTCCTAGTGGACTCCTCCCGGGTCCCAGCAGTGGCTTGGTTGCTTTACGGAGGGTAGGTGGATCGCTGTCTCTATAGATCTCTTTAAACACGGTGTGGGGTAGGACTGTAACATCGGCGCCGGTGTCAATTTTGAATGACACGTTTTTATCATTTATGTCGATGTTTACCATCCATGGCTTTCCATCGCCTCTGACGCTGCCTAGGAACATAACATCCTCGTCCTCTTCAACTTCCTGCACGGTTTTGGGTGATCTACACACACGCGTGTAGTGTCCATTTCTCCCACATAAATGGTATTTCGCATCCTTTGCCGGGCAATCCTGCCTTGGATGGGACGGAGAGCTGCCACATTTATGGCACTGTACACTTTTCCCCCTGCTGTGTTGGGCGCTGTGTGTTTTGAGTTGGTGGCCATAAGCCTGGTGAGGTTTGTTTTTGGCACCTTTACTACTGCCTTTATACATTCTGTCCACAGATTTAGCATCACTTGTCTCTGTCCTGGTGTCACCTCGCATAGAAGATTGTTGCCGTTTCACCTCCTCACTCTGCCTCGCCATATTGACGGCCTCTTCGAGCGTCAATTCTGCGTCAAGCTGCATACGTTCGGACAGCCGCTTATCCATCAGTCCGACAACAAGCCTGCCAGCGCATATAACGAAGTGACAAAGGCATCCTCTGTTTCATGTTCTCCCTGCCTGCGCATGTTGAACTTGGCACGCTCATAGATTATATTTTTCTTTACTATGAAAAATCGTTGGAAGCCATCGCGCACCCCTATGTACGTTCCGCTTTGTGCTACTGTCAGGTTTAACCCGCGCAGAACATCGTCCGCCTCATCTCCCATGCAATAAATCAGCGTGTTAACTTGAATATCTTCGGAGCTGGCATTCAAGTTACTTGCCAGACGGAACCATTCGAACCTCCGTATCCATTTGGCCCACTCTTGCGGCTTTGAAAAGTCGAAGGACTCCGGAGGCTGGATGCTAAATGTAGCATTTGGTCCTACCGGGGCTCTCCGTGCGTTGTCGTCTTGCATGTCGCACTCTTCTTTCTCTTTTGCCGTCAACGAGCTCCAAACGATAGTTGTTCGACTCAAAGTACACTTCACGCACCCTACATGACTTCTGACACCATGTTGTGTTCTTTAAAAAGATACAGTGAGTCCGACTGTGTTTTAACGCGAGTGTTTATTCAACCGCCATCTGCTCCGCCGGGCTCCTCCCTGTCGCACTCTGATGACCCCCTACCAATAAACCTGTGTAGTCTTAAAGGCACATTGCAATAACACCACAGTGGTGAATAGCGAAGACGTGATCTGCAAGCTGCAGGAAGATATAGATGAGATGGTCAGATGGGCGGAGCAGTGGCAGATGGAATTGAATCCTGAAAAGTGCGAGGTGATGCACTTTGGCAGGAATAACTTGGAGAGGGAGTACACCATGAATGGAAGGACCCTAGGGAAGACAGGGGTACAGAGGGACCTTGGAGTACAGGTACACAAGTCCTTGAAGGCAGCAGGACAGGTGGACAGGGTGGTCAAAAAGGCATATGGGTTACTGGCCTTCATTAGCCGGGGCATCGAATATAAAAGTAGGGGGGTAATGATGGAATTGTACAGAACACTGGTGAGGCCGCAGCTGGAGTATTGTGTACAGTTCTGGTCACCACATTATGGAAAGGATGTGATAGCTTTGGAGAGGGTGCAGAGGAGATTCACCAGGATGCTGCCAGGAATGAAGGGCCTCGGCTATGAGGAGAGACTGAGCAGACTGGGGTTGTTTTCCCTGGAGCAGAGAAGGCTGAGAGGGGACAT
Organism: Rhinoraja longicauda; assembly: GCF_053455715.1. Classification (NCBI taxonomy): domain Eukaryota; kingdom Metazoa; phylum Chordata; class Chondrichthyes; order Rajiformes; family Arhynchobatidae; genus Rhinoraja; species Rhinoraja longicauda. The sequence goes on from NC_135986.1 coordinate 16,476,559, forward strand.
GATCGAGGTGTACAAGATCGTGAGGGGCATAGATATGGTAGATGGCGGGGAACTTCTTCCACTGGTGGAAGGTTCAACAACGAGGGGACATAGATACAGGGTAAGGGGAGGGAGGTTTCGGGGGGATGTGAGAAAGAACTTTTTCACCCAGAGGGTGGTTGGAGTCTGGAACTCACTGCCTGGGGTGGTGGTGGAGGCGGGAACACTCACAACGTTTAAGAGGCATTTGGATGGTCACTTGAAATGCTACAACATTCAGGGCTACGGTCCAAATGCGGGAAAATGGGATGAAAATTAGACTGTGTTTGGTAACGGGCGGCGCGGACACGATGGGCCGAAGGGCCTCATTCTGTGCTGTAGGACTCTATGACTCTATGACTCTATGACTTGGATGAAGGGATTAAAAGTACCATTAGCAAATTTTCAGATGATACAAAGCTGGGAGATAGTGTGAACTGTGAGGAAGATGCTATGCGGTTGCAGGGTCACTTGGACAGGTTGTGTGAGTGGGTGGATGCATGGCAGATGCAGTTTAATGTGGATAAGTGTGAGGTTATCCAATTTGGTGGTAAGAATAGGAAGGCAAAGTATTATCTGAATGGTGTCAAGTTAGGAACAGGGGACGTACAACGAGATCTGGGTGTCCTAGTGCATCAGTCACTGAAAGGAAGCATGCAGGTACAGCAGGCAGTGAAGAAAGCCAATGGAATATTGGCCTTCATAACAAGAGGAGTTGAGTATAGGAGCAAAGAGGTCCTTCTGCAGATGTACATGTCCCTAGTGAGACCGCACCTGGAATTCTGTGTTCAGTTTTGGTCTCCAAATTTGAGGAAGGATATTCTTGCTATTGAGGGCGTGCAGCGTAGGGTTACTAGGTTAAATCCAGGAATGTCGGGACTATCATATGTTGAAAGACTGGAGCGACTAAGTTTGTATACACTGCAATTTAGAATGATGAGAGGAGATCTTATCGAAACGTATAAGATTATTAAGGGGTTGGACACGTTAGAGGCAGGAGACATGGTCCCAATGTTGGGAGAGTCCAGAACAAGGGTCCACAGTTTAAGAATAAGGGGTAGGCCATTTAGAACTGAGATGAGGAAAAACTTTTTCAGTCAGAGAGTTGTGAATCTGTGGAATTCTGTGCCTCAGAAGGCAGTGGAGGCCAATTCTCTGAATGCATTCAAGGCAGAGCTGGATAGAGCTCTTAAGGATATCGGAGTCAGGGGGTATGGGTAAAAGGCAGGAACGGGGTACTGATTGAGAATGATCAGACATGAACACATTGAATGGCGGTGCTGGCTCGAAGGGCCGAATGGGCTCCTCCTGCACGTATTGTCTATTGTCTATTATCTATATTATACTGCATCTGCCACGCATCTGCCGATTCACTCAACCTCTGCAGGTCACCCTGCAATCTCCTAACATCCTCTTCACAGTTCACACTGCCACCCAGCCTTGTGCTATCTGCACACTTGCTAGTTTTGCTTCTAATTCCATCATCCAATTCATAGTATATATGGTGAACTGTTGCGGTCCCAACACCGAGCCTTGCGGCACTCCACTCGCCATTGCCTGCCATTGTGAAAAGTAGCCGTTTACTCCTACTCTTTGCTTCTTGTCTGCCAACCAATTTTCTATCCGTCAACACTCTACCCCGAATACCATGTGCTCTAATGTTGCTCATCAATCTCCCGTATGGGACCTTATCAAATGCTTTCTGAAAGTCTAGATACACTACATCCACTGGCTTCCCTTCATCCACTTTACTTGTGACATCCACACACAAATCCAGAATATTAGTCAAACATGATTTCCCTTTCATAAATCCATGCTGAATTGGACTTATCCTTTTACTGCTATCCAAATGCACCGTTATTACCTCTTTAATAATTGACTCCGAGATCTTCCCCATCACCGCTGTCAGGCTAACTGGCCTGTAATTCCCCATTTTCTATCTCGCTCCTTTCTTGAAAAGTGGGATATCATTAGTTATCCTCCAATCAACAGGAACTGATCCCGAATCTATGGAACATTGGAAAATGATCACCAATGCGTGCACTATTTCTAGCGCCACCTCCCTGAGTACCCTGGGATGCAGACCATCGGGTCCAGTGGATTTATCAACTTCAGCCCCATTAGTCTACCCAATACTATTTCTCGCCTATTGCAAATTTCTTTCAGTTCTTCTACCCCCATAGATCCTCTGCCCTCTCGTACCTCTGGGAGATTGTTTGTATCTTCCTTAGTGAAGACAAATCCGAAGTACCTGTTCAACTCTTCTGCCATTTCCTTGTTACCCATAATAATTTCACCCGTGTCTGCCTTCAAGGGACCTATATTTGACTTTGCTGCTCTTTTTCTCTTAACATACATAAAGAAGCTTTTACTCTCCTTCTTTATATTCTTGGCCAGCTTCCCCATGTACTTCATGTTTTCAGCCCGTATTGCCCGTTTTGTTACCTTCTGTTGTCCTATGAAATTTTCGCAACCCTTTGGCTTCCCGCTACCCTTTGCTGTGTTATACATGTTTTCGTTTATTTTCTTCCATCCCTAACTTCCATTTTCAGCCACGATTGCCTCCTACTCCCCTTGGAATCTTTCTTCCTCTTTGGAATGAAATGATACTGGATCGTTCTTGTGGTCCGTCCAGACTTGGGATGGTTGCTCAGTGCCCTCCAACCAATGCCTCCACTCCTCGAACGCCAGCTATACTGCCAGCAGCTCTCTGTTGCCGATGTCATAATTCCTCTCAGCCGGGGAGAGACGGCGAGAGAAGAAGCATTAAGAACAATCCCTAGAGATTTTATAAATTCATAGGGGGGTACCGGGTAACTAGAGAGAGAGGGAGAGTAGGACTACTCTGGAATCCGAACGGTTCCATCTGAGTGGTGCCACATGAGATGGGGAAGATCCTCAATTAATATTTCCCCTCTGTATATAGCGAGAAGAAAGACAGGGGACGGAGGGAAGTCAATAGTTTATTGTGAGCAGTCAGTGTTTCGGTCGAATAGGTGCTGAAGGCACTATCGTGTACGAAGGTAGACACATCTCGAGGGCCTGATCAGATATATCAGAGGACACTGTGGGAAAGGAGAGAGGAAATGACCGGAGCCCTAGTTGAAATTTAAGAGACGTCATTAAATACGGGAGAGGTGCCAGAAGACTGGATTGTGGCAAATTATGTGTCTCTATTCAAGAAGGTCTGCAGGGTAAATGCTGGGAATAATAGGCATCTGTAGTTGGAAAGTTACTACAGGTATTCTGAGGGATAGGATATACAGGTATTTGGCGAGACAAAGGGTGATTAGGGATATTCGCCACGGTTTTTACGTGGGCGGTTGTGTCACACAAATGCAATTGATTTTTTTCAGGACGTGACCAAAAGGTTCGATGACGGCAAAACTGCACATTTTGTAGACATGGGTAAGGCATTCGACAAGGATACGCATGGTTGGCTTCAATGGATCGTTAGATCGCAAGGATCCAAGGAGGGATAGCTGAAAGGATAGAAACTTTGCTTCATGGAAGGAAGCAGAGGCTGATGGTGGAAGGTTGCTTCTCGGGCTGGAGGCATGTGACTAACGATATCCACCAGGGCTCGGTTCTGGGCCCGTTACTGTTTGTCTTCTACATCAATGATTTGGATGAGAACATTCATGGCGAGATTAGCAAGTTTGCTGATGATACAAAAGTGGGTGGTTTCGCAGATAGTGAATATGGTTGTGAAATTTGCAGCAGGATCTTGATCGATTTGACAGGTGACCTGGGTAATGGTTACTGGACCAAATTAGTACAGAGAGTGTAAGCTGTTGCATTTGGGAAAGTCCAACATGGGCAGGACCTATAGAGTAAGTGGTAGGGCTATGGTGAGTGTTGTGGAGCAGAGAGATCTAGGAGTGCAGGTGCATGGTTCCTTGAAGATCGCAGGTAGATAAGGTGGTCAAAATGGCTTTTGGTACATTGGCCTTATCAGTCAGTGTATTGAGTATAGAAGTTAGAAAATCATCTCGCAGTTGTCTATTGTCTATTGTCTATTGTCTATTGTCTATTGTCTACGACGTTGGTGAGACCGCATTTAGAGTATAGCGTCCAGTTTTGGGCAGCATGTTATAAGACATATGTTGTCAAGCTCGAAAGGGTACAGGGAAGATTTACGAGGAACTTGACAGGACTAGAGTGTCTGAGCTATAGGGGAGGTTGAGTCGGCTGGGACTCCATTCCCTGGAGGGTAGTAGATTAAGGGATGAACTTATTGAGCTGCATAAAATCATGAGATAAATAGATCAGGTAGATGCATAGAGTAGGTGAATCACGGACCAGAGGACATAGGTGTAAGGTGAAGGGGAGATGATTTAATTGGAATCTGAGGGGTTACTTCATCACACAATGGTTGGTGGGTGTACGGAATTAGCTGCGAGAGGCGGTGGTTGAGGCTGGGACTATCCCAACGTCTAAGAAACTCTTAGACAGGTATATTGATAGGATAGGTTTGCGGAATATATACCAGACGCAGGCAGGTGGGATTCGAGTAGCTGGGACATGTTGGCTGGTGAGTGCAAGTTGGCCCAAGGGCCTATTTCCACACTGTGTCACTCTATGACTCTATGACTCGATAACCATTCATCGATCGGAGTTTAGAATGTGAGAAAACTTGTACGCTATTGGAAACATAGAAACTAGGAGCAAGAGGCCATTTGTCCCTTCGATCCAGCACCGCCATTCATTGTGATCGTGGCTGATCATCCACAATCAATAACCCGTGCCTGCCTTCTCCCCATCTCCCTTGATTCCACTAGCCCCTAGAGCTTTATCGAACTCTCTCTTAAATCCATCCAGAGATTTGGCCTCCACTTCCCTCTGTGGCAGAGTCTTCCCCAAATGCACAACTCTCTGGATGAGAAGGTTCCTTCTCACCTCAGTTTTAAATAGCCTCCCCTTTATTCTGAGACTCTGGCCCCTGGTTCCAGACTCTCCCAACGTTGGGAACATTTTATCTGCATCCAGCTTGTCCAGTCCTTTTATAATTTTATATGTCTCTATACTATCCCCTCTCATCCTTCTAAACTCCAGTGAATACAAGCCTAGTCTTTTCAATCTTTCCTCATATGACAGTCCCGCCATCCCAGGGATCAATCTCGTGAACCTACGCTGCACTGCCTCAATTACAAGGATGTCCTTCCTCAAATTAGGAGACCGAAACTGTACATAATACTCCAGATGTGGTCTTACTAGGGCCCTATAGAACTGCAGAAGAACCTCTTTACTCCTATACTGAAATCCTATCGTTATGAAGGCCAACATGGAGTTTTGATTGCCGTTAACCTTGAAGCATGTTGAATGTTTACTTCTGCATGGTGATTTGGTTCCGCCATTTTTAAGGTCTTAAAATGTAACTATTTCTTTAAAGTTTGTTTGATTGTTATCGAAGATGCTTTCGTTAACTGTTGATAATTAAGTGATCTACTGATAAATGTAAATTGTAAATGACGTGAGGTTAAGGATGTTATGCGAAGTTTGGCGAAACTTATGAGATATTTATGAAATTATTGTCTCGTGTGTTTTATATGTTAATAGACCAAGTGGACAAGTTGGGCCCAAACCTCTCCTGCTTTTGTACAGCATCCTCTCCTCCCCCCTCTCCCCCTCCCCTCCCCATCCTCTCGCCCATCCCCTCGCCCCTCCCCTGCCCCGCCCCCCTGCCCTCCCCTTCCCTCTCCACGTCCCTTCCCTCCACTGCATCCCCCTCAACCCCCTTTATCCTCCCCCTCCCTCTCCCTCCACCCCCTCCCTCCTCCCTCCTCCTTCCCTCCCTAAGAGATAGATTTAAACTTTAAAATATGAATAACTGAAAAAATATAACACCGATTTCAACGAGACTCCTGCCATTAGCACCAATGGGATGACGGTGAGTAAGGTGCGCCTAAAATTGTCGCGCGACAATGTACTGTTTTGGCTGTAGTTCAGGAACAAACAATCAAAAACAAACAAACGAGAGTTGTCGTATATAGATTACGGTTAACCGGCAGCATTATGTTCCACGTCATTAACCAAGATTACCTCTTGAATCATGCTGAGGGCATGATTTTTAGCTTCTGCACATAACAGCAATTTTAGTTTTTCACTCAGACAAAAAAGTGGATACATTGGGCCAAATATCGTGGAAAACAGACTAATTGGAGTGCCTTTGTCGACCATTTTAGATATGTGATAGACTTTGAAAAGGGATACGAATTGTCCACAGATTAAGTTGTTGATGTAAACCTTAAGCCAATGTTCATAGAGGAGTAAACAATTGCGTGTGACCTTACGTTCAATTATGCAAAATCTTTAAAAGGTGTGAAGGAATGCCCATATGAGCGTGTTACAATGAATGATGATAAAGAAGGAAACCCTGGAAGCAATGGATATTAATGTGAAGATAGAGAAGAAAAAGACGCATGTGGCAGGGAACGTGCCGAATACTAGCGAGTGTAGAATCTTTGGGTTTACATGAATAGGGAAAGTTGGCAGAACAGCGAGGGAGAGAAATAACACTTTCAACACGATCATGTTCAGACATTTTGGCCCGAATACTTGTTCCTGTTCGGCACTGTTCTTTGTTCTTTGGAATCCTGCTATTCTGATCCAGACCGTAGAATAAAGAACAGAGGCGGCAGGGGGGGGGGGCAGAAAAGTTTGTGTCTGTGTTTCTGTGAGGTTGAAACCCCGCCCTTTGCAAAAACTTCGGAGCTGTTCCTGCTCAGGAGTAACTCCTTCGGTCATTTGGGCCCCACCTTCGTCAAATATGGGCACAACGAGGCATAAATCGAAATATCTCGTTTTGATTCCGTCTTTATCTACCGTTCCACCTGAAATATCCTTTGATTGTGATATTGTTATCAAACTTGCATATGGCGGATAGTGGAGGGACTGCAGCAATGCAGAATCTATTTTTAATCTGCAGCTTTGCACAATGAATTTGAGAGGAGAACATTCTTATTTTTACCTGTGTATTTATTACCAATACGAACCATGTCATATGATTATTTACTCATTCACTTTAGAAAGCCATGCAACTGTTCTATCACATCGTTAATTCTGGAACCAGTAAAGCAACGCACCCTTCCACGGCCGCAGATTTCCCCATATTTTCCGCACAACCTCGAGTTTCTGCCATTGTTACCGCTTGGACTTTTCTTTTCCTACGTACTTCCACCTCAGGACAACCGCAAACGACTACAACTACTCTATTCCCCTTCAAACCCGGCTCCGCCCACAGTTCGTGGTGTTTGCATTGACTGCATTCCTTGTATTTCCCCCACCGTCTTCCAACAAGGAGAATATTTTGGGATATCGAATGGCTGCGTGTTGACATGTGTCTTGCGACGAAGATTGGATAGTTTCGCCACTTCTGACGGCTGAGATTCATGATGAACCCTCGATGTTGCTGTATGTCCAAGTTGCACGGTTGGTTACACCTCAATTGAGTGCGTGGAAATGTAAATGATTTAGAGCTCCTCGTATGGCTCTGACGGGTGGCGTCATCCCGAAGTTCTAACATGTCGGGCGTGTCTGATTTACGTGGAGAATAAACTGTTATATTAGTTTGAGAGAATCAATGCCACTGAGGGACTCTGTGACATTGGGTTCCATTATTTGTCCAATTTACTTTACTATTCTGATTGACACATGTGACAGGTGAGCAGAACCTGCCTGAATGAGTATTATGTCCTTGATTGGAAATTACTTTCGGTCATCAAATTATTTACCTCCATGTGTCAATTTACAGTTCATTTTAGGCAAGAGAGGGAGAACTGTTTGGCAAGGAACTGCAGATGCTGGTTTACACTGAAAATACACAATAAATGCTTGAGTACCTGAATGGGACAGAGAGCATCTTGGGAGCAAAGGAATGGGTGATGTTTTGGGCTGCGACCCTTCTTCGCACGGTGTGAGGAAGGGTCTCGGCTTGAAACGTTCCGCTGAGTTACTGCAACATGTTGTGCCGATGTAAGAGAGAGAACTGAGCCATTTGTCACGGTGGGCATGTGGAACTCACGGGGCTCCTGAATGCGGTAGAGCCCCTGACCCTAAGGTTATGGGGAATGTACAGGGTAACTGCGGGGAACAGTACACGATTTTGGCGATACTCACCGAGCCGCGTTGGGGCAGAGTGAGATAAATCGGGCCGTGATTGCAGCGGGAAAGGTGATGCGGGGAGGCATAGTAAAGCAGTTGACTCGGTGAACACGTGAGGTCAACAGGAGTCAGCGAACGCAGTGGGGCAGTGCGGCGAGCAGGATGTGAGGGGGGATTTGCATATTCCCCCGAGCATCTCAGCGCCGAATGCGCAGTAAAATTTGACTGAGTGGAAATTTCACCAACTCTTTTAGCTGCGTCCTGAACTTACACTGGGTGAGGGCGTAGAGGGCAGTGTTTGTGCAACAGCTCAGGAGCTGTAACATGGTGCCCAGTTCTCGTACAGTGGCGAGTGGTAACAGAGTTACATGGAAAGTTAAGTACAACCGGTTCCACAAAGAATACACCGTAAAAAGTGCCCATAACAGTATGAAATTCCCTGACACCAACAAAAGTAAAATGAGAGATTTCCTGCGGTTCTCCATCACCGGGTCCCTGGGAGTTTCGCCACTGCTGGGTTGCCGGAGTCTCCTGCGTGCCATGCCAGCGATTAAAACACATCTGATTGTTAGAACATTGAAAACGAGAACCAAAATCATTGGGACTACGGGGGTGAGGAGATAGTGAACGAATTCGATTGATCCCCATACATCTGAATCCCTTACACCGAGTCTTGAATAACAAAACCAAGGTATGTTAAACAGCATATATTGCCCTGAGACCATGAAATACCAAAATATGTTCTTTAAACAGCCCAGCACAGTTATCGTCCCCACAACCATAGCCGCAATTATCGGCGTGCAATATGTAGTTTTGAGCATTTAATGGCAAATCGCGACAAATCGATCGAAGGTGAACGCGACTGTGAACCAAACAGAACAATCAGTGACAGCATAAAGCAGAACAGCCTGGACGTTACACGTGCGGGTGTTCCATAGCAAAACAATCAATCCGGCAGAGGTAATTGGCATCTGCCTCAGTATCAGGTCGATAATAACGACCAGTAGATCCGCCGCCGCCATGGCCACCAGATAGCGAGTGACTCCTTTGGAGAGACCGCACTTTCCACGGGACAGGACCACGATCGTCACCACGTTTACTGCCAGGAGTACAATAAACCGGAATGTGAAATATCAGATTGAAGCAATATTTCCGGCCGTAAATGTGAAGGAAAATTATTATTCCTTGGAAATAGACAATCCGCTGTTGTAAAATTACAATGCATCCAACTAGTAAATGTACTCTAATGTTTCGCATAAGGTATACAAGGGAAGCAATAGGCTAAAATGTCGTTGATGAGGGTACAATTTTGTTGCAGATTCATAGAAGGTTAAGAATCGAGGGATACCTGAATGACATGTTGCAGAAGCAAAAGTACAACACCCATCATTGATACTAATCAAAACATTACGCCCAGGTTCCCGCCGCTCATTATTCTCCCGTGATGATACATTTGTAAGTGGACAGGCAACCAATTATCCTGGTCAGCAGAATTCTCATGCTCTGATTGGTCCACTACTGGCGATAAACTTTACCATGTTGTAACTGCATTACTGATTGTCAGATTCTCTCAAATCCCAAACGTTTGCGCAATTATTCACAGGAAAGAAAACGCACAAAGCATCGTACAGATGCACAAACTTGAAGTTATGTTTGGAAATATGGGAATTTGTGTAGCATTATAAAGGACGAAGCTGAAAATGTTCTTGTGAAATTATTTAATATGATAGGATGGGCTCGCAAAGCACAGACAAACTCATGCTAACTCCAGCAGACGGTCATAAGCATACGATATATAACTCGCCTGGAAGCAAGTGTGTTCTATATCCACTGCTGGATAGCATAGAGAGTGGGGAAATTGAAGGTTTGGCATTTGTCCAGGGTGGTTCACGGCCGTGATCCTACTGATGTGGGGTCCGATAATGTGGGAACACGAGTAATTCCTATTAGTCTGAAGAAGGGTATCGACCCGAAACATCACCCATTCATTCTCTCCAGAGATGCTGCAAGTTCCGCTAAGTTGCTCCAGCATTTTGTTTCTACATTCGATTTAAACCAGCATAAAAACATAGAAACATAGAAATAGGTGCAGAAGGAGATCATTTGGCCCTTCGAGCCAGCTTCATTGTGATCATGGCTGATCATCCGCAATCAGTAACCCGTGCCTGCCTTCTCCATATATCCCTTGATTCCGCTAACCCCGAGAGTATCCAACTCTCTTTTAAATTCATCCAGTGAATTGGCCTCCACTGCCTTCTGTGGAAGAGAATTCCACAAATTCACAACTCTCTGAGTGAAAAAGTTTTTTGTCACCTCTGTTTTTCCGTTTTAAATGGCCTCCCATTTGTTCTCAGACTGTAGCCCTTGGTTCTGGACTCTCGCAACATTAGGAACGTTTTTTCTGTATCTAGCTTGTCTAGTCCTGTTATAATTTTATAATGTTTCTATAAGATCCCCTCTCATCCTTCTAAATTCCAGTGAATACAAGTCTTGGCCAGTCTTTCCAACTTTTCCTCATATGACAGCCCCGCCATCCCGTGGATTACCTCGTAAACCGAAGCTGCACTGCCTCAATAGCAAGGATGTCCTTCCTCAAATTCGGAAACCAAACGTGCACACAATCATCCAGATGTGGTCTCACCAGGGCCCTACACAACCGCAGTTCTTTCCTACAAATAGTTCTTATTAGTGCCTTTGTATGCTAGATAAGCTACTACATAGACTCAAATACCTCATATACATTAGGAAGCAGAGGGTGAAGCTGGAGAGTTGTTTTCGCGATGAGAAATTAAGCATGATTGCGATCGGCGATGGGATCTGAGCTGTTTTGTGGATATTTGAATATGGAAGCAAGAGGCATGGTAGTCAATTTAAAGATTTTACGAAAATCGGTGGGATTCTTCAGCGTGCCAAGAGCTTCAACATTATTTATATCATTTGTCAAGATGGGCAGGCTAATGGAAAGTGGAACTCATTCAGCCATGTTACTCAGACTGCATCTCCGCTAAAGAAAACCATGCTGACTACATTTAATGCATCCACAACCTTTCAAATATATATATTCATCCTGTCATTCAGACCGTTTACCAATGATTTCCCGACCACCAGTGTTATATTCAGTGGTTTGTTATTACCTGGCTTACCGCTCTTATGTTGCTTGAATGAAGGTAAAACATTTTTGACACCTTTGCAAGATTATTAGTTTGAAACACCAGGAATACGAGCTGGAATGAAGATATAAAGTAACATCTTCTTTCAGCCGCAGTTAGTCCACGGGATGCGCTAATGTATTTGGAGGTAAATAAGGAAACAGCAATTTAAGGCAACGTAGGATTTTCCTAAAAATAAAATGGTGGGAAGAATAAAATGCTAGTCGTGTACTGGTGGCAGGTTTGCTAACTGTACACAGGAAAGTGGCAGAGGCGCTTCACTAGCCGTAGGCGAGTGAAATGCAACAGCTGCAATGAGGTTGGCAACTGATAGCTAGAGTTAGGGAACGAAGACAACAAGATGTTGCGGAGGGTAAATAACAAGATACGAAAGCAATTGTATAGAGTTCATGGAATTAAACGGGGGGTTGGCAGACTTACCCGGAACAGCAATAATAGCGAGGATTGGGTAGTAAATCACTTGAATGGTCGCAAGTGCATTTGCTATTCGACCATCTAACTTCAACCACTCATGGTTTGCAAAGACATATTCAGCATAAAAGAATACATTTCTTCCTGTTCCAGTACTAGCTCGCTCAACGTTTTCGAGATTGCGAGCCATTTCTCCAAAAGCACAAACGACTGTATCCTTTTCCCGGAATTCTCACTCTGAAGAACGGTCTCGACCCGAAATTGCGGCCTATTACTTTACTCCAGACATGATGCCTGACCCGCTGCGTTACTTCAGTTATTTGTGTTCATCACCTGTATCCAGAGATCGCCCCCTGCTCGCTATCGGTACCGGAGGTGTTCCTCCCACTGCCGCTGTGATTCCTCGTTAACAAATAAGTTTATTTATAGCAGAGAAACATATTCCGATGACCCAATCAGTCTCGAAAGGGAATAACGTTAATTCATCCACGACCAGGCTGCTGGATTTAAATCTTTATTTGCTACGCACTGGAGCAGCAAAATATGATTCATCGAGGATGACGTAAGATAGTTTGTGCGATGAAGATAAACCATGTTCATCAGGTCAAGTAAAAACGTTCTTCTATAGACCGAAATCGCACATGCAATGGGAGAAGAAGACATAATTACTCATCCCAATTATGGAAACATTAGTTATATTCAGAGTTCGAGGCAAAGGATAACAGAACCGCAGGGGGAGATTTAAAATGAGTCTTTTCACCGGGACGTTGAGAGGCAGAGCAGTCCATAGGTAGAAAGAAATGTATCGCAGGGCGATTACTGGCAGCGATCCACATTACATGTTTTAAATCCACGCGAATATGTCGCTGTATATCCCTCTTTTC
>NC_135986.1:16494144-16501644 GCF_053455715.1 Rhinoraja longicauda
ACTCAACCTGCAAATTAACCTTTTGGGAAACCTGCAGAAGCATTCCGAAGTCTTTTACTCCCCCTATTTTAAATGGTCTCCCCATTTAGAATGCAATATACGTTTTTATTCCCTCTCGCAAGTGCATGACCGGACACTTTGCTCCGCGGTATGCCACTTACCATTTCTTTACCCACTCTCCCAATCTGTTCAAGTCCTTCTGCGGACGGTCTGCTTCCTCCTATACTTGGCGTACCCCTTCACGTATATTCCTATCATTCGCAAACCCCTCCACAAATCCATCAATTCTATCATCCAGATCATTAACATATAATCTGAAAAGTAGCGGACGCAGCACCGACCCCTGTGGAACATCACTATCATCGGCAGCCAACCAAAAAAGTCTCCCATTAATTCCCTCCCTTTGCCTTTTGCCAGTCAACCAATTTTCTATCCATCTTAATGCATTGTCTCCAATACCATTGGGACCTATCTTGTTTAGAAATATTATGTGTGGCACGATATTAAAAGAGCTTCTGAAAGTTCCCCACCATCAAGTTTCCTCCTCTCCAGTGAAAACAGAAATAGATAAGATATTTGCACAAACTAGACAATATATTTGCACCAACTGAATAAAACGCCACATCGCAGGTGTCATTCTGATGAATTCTCCTGTACACAGCGAAGTGATAAAACATCCCCTTCTACGACACAAGCACAACGCTCCAGTTGTTCCCTGAGATATATTTTATATAGCTTTTCCATCACCGCCATACCCCGATGAACTCTGCCCGGTACTTAACAACGGGTGTATCGTACTTTTCATGCAACGTTTTACTTGTAAACAAAAGTTGATCTGTCCAAGAAAACCTCGCTCTGGCCTCCCCGCTTCCCCTTATTTATCGTTTTCTCTTCCTGCCACCTTAGAGCCTATCTTTCTCTGCCTATCTATCTCGCTAAATGTCTCTGTCTTTCCCGCCCACACTCTTCTCCCTCTAGTTCGGTGCATCTTCGTCAGAGCACGTGATTTGCCTGTGTTTGTGAACGGAGGATGAATTCAGTATCTGGCATTAAGGTTGGACGCGGAACAATCTAGTCAAAGGTTTCTTGCTGCCATTACAAGAGAGTGCATTGTGGGCAATCTAATTGTCTGGTCGATGTCCTCTCTGCATGGCCCGTGGCGGCTCAAACTCGGGCGCTAAGCCTTGCGGTCCAAAAAAATGGAAATAAAAGCGAAAACTGCGACGAAAATTCAACATGCCACGGATCGTCAGCAGAGAGAGAAAAAAAAACAAAGAATGGTTCAGATCAAGGGAATTTGCTCTCAGACAGGAAATGAGCAAAACCCCGCAGACTCCCCGTATTCTGTTCTGCCTGCTTCCTCTCTGGAGCTGGTGAAGAAAGCCCGTCGTCCTCACCAGCACAACAATGTGCCACTAGCCCACACCGACGTGGTTGCCTGGTATTTGCCCTTTGAAGCATCACAGCGAGCCATTTGAATGGATCAACAATGGAGAAGGAGAGCGAAACCGACGCGCAGCAAAATCCCCCATCGCCGCCAGTCACCGCACGCGGCGTCTAAATTCTGGACTGTTCTCACTGAGAGCCCGGTGGGAACCCCCTCACCACGCGGAGCCCAGCGGGTCGAGAAAGCGGACCGAGATTAATATATGCAGGGCACTGAAGTACGGCAATTACCACTGCTCCTCATGCTAATGCCCAAATTCAGAGATTAAGAGTAGAACGTGCGTTCTGGGGTGTTTGACCGACAGTGTGAGGAAACCATCCCACTCTGAGTGAAGCTCCCACCGTCTCATTGCCCGCTAGGGGTGAAAATTATCGTGTTGAAACGTTAACGCCTTTTCTCCACAGATGCTACACGATATATTTCGTCCACACAGGTGAATGGGGCAGGGGTTTCTTAGACATATGCGGACAAACGCGAGAGATCAAAAGGGTCAAACATGGACAGGTAAGGCGACCAGCTGACAAAAGGGCGCCATATCTTGGATGAATGCAGATAAGGGAAGCACGGAAATTAGTGGAGAAAATAAGGGTGAAAGGTGAAGGTGGAGATGTGGAGCGGGATAGTGGGAGCAGCTGGTGAGCATTGTGGATGGATGAGGGGTAAAACACAGAGAGGAGAGTAGGTTTTACCGACAATGAGAGAATTCAATGCGAACACCATTGAGTTGCAAACAACCCGAGCGTCATATGAGGCGCCTGTTCTTAGGTTTGCGCGTGGCCACACTTTGGTAATGGAGAAGGTCCAGGACAGAAAAATACAAAATGTGATTGTGAAGAGGATTAAAATGGTTAGCAACAGGGAGATCAAATGGGCCTTGTGGACCGAGCGCAAGTGACGGCCGAAATGGTTGCCAAAACTATGCGTGGCATCTCCGTTATAAATGAGGACACGTCAAGAGAACCGAATGAAGTAAATGAGATTAGAGTAGGTGAAAGTTAAACTTTGCCAGGGAGAGCTGCTGCAGTCGATGAATGGACGTGAGGGACGAAGTGCAGGGGCAGATGTTACATCTTCCTTAGTTGCAGGTAAAAGGTGCAGGTAAGTGGCTGTTGTAGGTGGGCATCTGGGCTGGGTGGAAGAGCGGGAGGGCGGGAGGAAGAGATGGAGCAGAGCAACGACGGTACCTGAAGGATGGAGTGAGCGGGGAGAGGCTGTACAAGGCTGGATGGTTAGGGTGTGGTCAGGAAGGAGTGGGAGGAATCTGCCGAAGAAAATCATTGCTGCTTCCTCTCCCCAGACCGGAGGACGAGTTGCCGGTTTAGCTCTGCCCCCTCCTGGGTCTGTTATTACTGTTCAGTAAACAGTGGGTGCAAAGGCGTGGGGAGAATTTGCACAAAGAGTCTGCCGCCTGATCGGGAGGAGAATTTAAAGAGCACATGTTTGGCGCCGGTTAAATAGCGAAGTGGTAAACAGTTGAGTGGTAAATCCAACATGTGATGGAGAAGGTGCTGTGCCGACGATCGTGTACTATGTAATTTTTCGAGTGTGAGGGGAAACCGGAGAACTCGGAGAACGCCCACGCAGGTCACAGGGAGATCGTAGCCATGATCGAACACGGTTGTCTGGTGTTGTCAGGCAGCAACACTACCGCTGCACCATCGTGTCTCCACGGTTGATTGGGGTACAATATGGTCCATATGCAGAGGAGTATTTCATCGGGCAATATATAGAAGGCCATGCAAGGAGAGTATACAAATAAAATAGTGCAAGTGACTGACATGTCAGTGCAGGAGGCATTTTGGGTCCAGTTGTCTAAGTTATATTTGTGTTAAATTATTTATGGAAGAAAGTAAGATCTGTTCCATAAGTTTAAGTTCTGAATTACACCAAGGCAAATGTACATAGTACTATATAGAAGCTTGCAAATAAATAAATACGGCATGTTGTTTGTGCGCAAAAGGCTGTCTGGGAGGTGAGAAAGTGAGAGTTTAAGATCTGCATGATCGCTTTGTAGGGAAGGGAAAGGCCAGCAGGAATATGTTCCGTTGTTCAACGTTTAAAAAATGTCTCAGTGTCAGGAGTGGGATTCGAACCCACGCCTCCTGTGGAGACTGCGACCTGAACGCAGCGCCTTAGACCGCTCGGCCACCCTGACCACAACCACATGTGATATAGTTTGTTTTACTGCACAAATCCGAGAGAAATTTAAAAGTATATTAATCTCACCTATTAATCAAGCCGTCTCACTCTTTGCATTCACGTCAGCTTGCTGTGGATTCATCGTCTCTGATGCAGGCTCTGCTTTGCACGCGATACCTTGCGTTGAAATAAACAAGCATCAGCCTATCGGCTTGAACACGTCCTGAAACATCCTCTTGTCTTTCGTCCGTTTAGAGTTACCGGTAATAGCCCATAACTTCCCAAAAGTCCTTCCATTTGCGGATCCTCCACGCTGGTTTCCAAAACCCTGTCAAACTAATTGTATCCCTCCCGCGTAGCGCTATCGAGCTCACTCAAAGTGCATTGTATCCTCCAATTCTCGGATAAGCAGACCCTTTGTAAAGGTAAACTCTGCCCCAGAACAGTTCTCATGGATGAAAAATCTGAATCCCGGATCGGGCTTGCATACTTCGAGGATTACAGCCTTCGTGACCCTGATATTCAACGTCCAACTGAACTCCTAATTACCTGTGTTCACCCTGCTGGACCTCTTCCATTTCTCTACCAGTGGTATGTGTGCAACATTTATAATGACTTCCGGCTGTTCACCCTCCCCCATGGGAATGTTGTGCAGCAGCTCCGAATCAACAGGACCCTGGCACCAAGACGCAGCACATCAACCCTGAGGTAGGATTGCGGCCACAGAATATTCAGTCTGCTCCACTGAGCAACGAGTTTCCCCATCTCCATCGCACTGTCTGCTGCCACACATTCCCCGTCTGCTTCCAAGCCAGGCCTGGTGCCCGAGAACAGACTGCTTCTGCTGCTGCTTCCCCTCACGTTTCATCCGCAACAGGGTACACTTGCTGTGCGAGAGGGGGTTGGGTGTCCAAATGGGATTTCTGCATCATTTCTGCGCAGTTTCATGGTAGTCAACCATCCACATCCTGCATACACGTGAGGTACGACCACCTCACTGTAACTCCTAGCTGTCCTGTTCTCTTACTCCCAGAAGATTCTGAGGCCCTGCAGCGCAGCTCCAGTTCACAGTCGTCAATGAGGAGCTCCGGCAGGACGCACTTCCTACAAGTCCTGTCCTCGGGGAAATCTGATCTCACACATCCTGCAAGAAAAGCATACTTATGTCTCAAATGCCATTTACAATGTAGTACAACTGGAGCAAATTGAGTAAAAAAAGAAGCGGTCTGAAACAGGACCAGATCCGAACCGTCACCTATTCATATTCTCCAGGGATGCTGCTAGACCCGCTGAGTGACTCCAGCGTTTAGACTTTCTTAGATAAGGCAGCATCTGCAGTTCCTTATTCCTAAAGAAAAGCATCACTTTATTTTGCTCTCAAGCCCTCACCGAAGACTCTCAAGTCGATTGCAGATGAAACTTTATCCAGGAAAGTGTGACGTGGGAGATTGAATGTAAGGTGAAAATATACAATTAATGTTAAGACCGTGAACAACATTGCTGTCCAGAGGAATCTTGAGGTGCGTCCACAACACCTTTAAAGTGCCAACGGATCTGAAGAAAGCATAAATTGTGCTTCCTTCTGTAACGGAATTTTGTGTTACACCTCTACCCTGAATCTTGTTTTACTTGGGGCCCAGCTCAGATGGGGACAGAGGCAAATAACACATCCCATAGATCTGTGCTGAGTTTCTCCAACAAATCGGTTTATTGAATGTCTTAACAATGCGCCGTGGAAAGCACTCGGAGAAACCGCAAAGTGATCAAAGATTCACAGTACCCATTGCATTCTTATATTCTCATACATGTGGATTCTACAATTTTAATATGAGTCATCACTGATCATCGTCTCTGTAAACTTTTACCTATGCCTTTCCCCTGAGTTTCCTCGGGGTTATATTTAACCATTTGCTCTCTGTCCCTAAAACCCCTCTCCCATTTGCATACAAATTGCCCCCATGAATGTCAGTAATTCTCATCAGTTTCATTACCCTAGTCTTAGTTAGCAACCTCCAATATTTATTTTAACTAAACTGACTGTGCTGTGGAATTTATGCGCCGTGATCATTCTATTTATTGCCTCATTAATATTCTTAAGTACACAATGCTGGACCATTCTTTCCCTGTTTGCAAGACCTTAGGTTAAACAGACTACAAACTTCTCATCTTTCTTATAATTTTCAAAAATTCCGACACCTCATTGCTCGAGGCATTGGGGGTAAGAATGTGGAAGTGTTGAATCAGGTTTATAAGACTTTGGATAGGCCACATTTGTAATATTGCTTGCGTTTCTTGTCACCCCAGTACAGGATGGATGTGAAGGCTCTGGAAAGAATGCAGAGGCGGTTTCCCAGAATGATACCTGGATTACAGGGTGTTTGTTGGAATCGGACAAACTTACGTTGTATTCCCTGTGGTGCCAGATGTTGATGGTAAAACTGCCAGATGTATACAAATCTATAAGACGTATAGATAAGGTAGACAGTCACAACTCCTTTCCAGGATGGAAATAACAAATGCTGGAGGGCATAGATTTAAGGTGAATGGGGCAATGTTGAAAGCAAATGTGCCGGATAAGCTTTTTAACGGTGAGAAATGTGAGCGACGGTCGCACTGCCAGGGGTGGGGGTGAAGTCAATACGGCAGTGGTATCTAATAGCCTTCTGGATAGCCACATGGATAAACAGGGAATTAAGGGATATTGATTATGTGCAGACAGATAAGACCTGATTTTCGCATCATGTTTGGCACAGGCATTGTGAGCTGCGGGGACTGTTCTTAAACTATACTGTACTATCTTCTAAGCCAAAGTACCACAATTGCATTCGAAAATCTACCTTCACCTCACACATCCGCTTCCAACACGACCACTGCCAATACGCCGCTTCACCATACATTTCTCCCTTCGTATTGGCTGCTATGCGTCTCAATAAGTCAAACAAAGCAAATCTCTCGCTGCTGCTGTGCTCCACGAAAGTACCTCGCGTTTGTACAATCGGGGAGAAAGTTTGTATCTCCTTCTCCCTGTGCAAATGCGATGTCGGTCGAAATATCATGGATTCTGTTTGACCTGATGAACAGATGGGCTGCATGATTTTTTTTGTTTTCAGCATCTGTGTTCCATCAGTACTGTTGAATCCTCCAGCGTTCTATAAATAAATGGTAAACAATAGCAACTTGTTCGTGAAATATCACCACCGGAAACCTCCTTCGGGACTGATTGTGTCATCGCAAGTTGTCTCCCTCCGATAAATAAACCTCGCTATCAATGAGGTATAACTGCGGTAGAGCGAGGGATACCGACGGTTCTGGCTGAGATCTCCTGCTCTACGCCGGGGAGAGGAAGGGGCGATGTCTGGAAACAGGAGAGTGTGGTGCGGCAGCAATGGCTGGCCAACTGAAAAGAGCGGAACGGGGTGTTGCTGGAACGGGAAAAAATGTTTTCTGGATGGCCGAATATATTTTTGCAAAGTATGAGTGGTTGACGGTAGATTTTCGACTTACGCACGCACTTGCGACCATTCAAGTGATTTACTATCCGATCCTCGCCATTATTGCTGTTCCTGGTAGGTTTTTCACTTCCCGTTTAATTCTATCTACAAGATCAGATTGCATTTTGTCGCTATCTGTGCCACATCTCTTGCTGCCTTTGTTCATTGGCTCCAGCTATTAGTTCTGCAAACGTTTGCCAACTACATTGCAGTTGCTGAATTCACTTCCCCACCAGTACCTCCCACGTGTACGCTATTAGCGTTTGTTCACTCCCGCCACTTTCCTGGGAGGATGTTCGTGGATTGCCTTAAATTCTTCACAGTATTCACTCCTCCACTCCATGCGTTAACTGCAACAGAAAGCTGTGTCTCTTTTTCGTTGACATATATCTGTGTTCCAAATCTGTGGGGTTGACAAGAGGT
>NC_135986.1:16506644-16521644 GCF_053455715.1 Rhinoraja longicauda
ACCCTGTGCTCACTGCTCCCACCGTGTCATTGTTCACATTCCCAGTGCCCCTCACATAAGCCTATTATTCCTGTGCTCGCTGCTCCCACTGTGTACTTTTTCGCGATTCCCAGACCCTTACAACGAACAAAATATAATTTTAAACGTGGGATATTGGAGGTGATTTATCACCCGCAACTACAAATACCAACGAAACGAAGCTGCGAGTTAACTTGCTTTCCTCGCAGTTATCAGACAAGTGAACTATTCTCTCACGAGCTGGGGCGTGGCCCCGACGTCCCATCGACCTCATTGGAGACCTTTGCGTTAACGTTAATCGGTCTTTATCAGACTGTCCCATGTATTAAATGTGTAGGAACATAACTGCAGATGCTGGTACAAATCGAAGGTATCACAAAATGCTGGAGTAACAAGGCAAGTCAGGAAGCATCTAGGGGAGAGGGAATTGGTGACGTTTCGGGTCGAGACCCTTCTTCAGACTGAAGAAGGATCTCGACCCGAAACGTCACCCATTCCCTCTCTCCTAGATGCTGCCTGACCTGCTGAGGTACTCCAGCATTTTGTGATACCATGTATTAAATGTGGTACACTTTATCATTTTCTGTTTTTCATTTGATTGGATAGCACGCAACAAAAGCTTTCCACTGCACCTTGGTACAAGTGATACTCATCAAAACCATCGCTAATGAATTTGATCTTTTGAAATCTTATTTTTTTGTTTTAATTGTCAAGATTGTTTCATCGTATTGCCGATGAGTAAACATGTACTGTGTTTGCAGACCCTTTATGCTGCAGCAAGTAAGAATTTCATTGTTCGGTGTTTGGAACATGTGACAATTAAACGTTCTTGAACGATCACTTTCACTGCACTCTGGGATTCGGTCCATCACCGAGTTTGCATTTTACAGTCAGAATCTGGTCAGTCCTTCGGCCGGACGTCTTAGAAATTTTTCCGTCAATTTTTAAAACGGTGTGGAGATGCCGGGGATTGAACCCGGGGCCTCATACATGCAGAGCATGCGCTCTTCCGCTGAGCTACATCCCCAATGTCGCGAGCATCTCGAGAGGCAAATTCGATCCAGTGTCGCTCCAGTTGTGAACGAAACATCGACGGAAAAAGACAGAAAATAGCGGGGGCAGGCCGAATCGGCCTTCGATTTGCTCTGGCATGCAACACGAATGCTCTGGCATGCAACACTTAGCCCACTGTCCCAATTCTCCCCGGTAAATTCTGGATATCCTTTCTGTCCAGTAGTCTCTCATTCCATTATTGAAACTGATCAATGGGAGTTGGTCGGGGAAGTGGACGCGAGTGAGAAGAACGGGTGGAAATAACACGAACGGATCTGTATATTTATATACATGAATCGGTCTGTGTTTTGGAATTAAATGCCGTTGATGTTATTTTAAAGGTTCGGGGCAATGGCGGAAGCAGTGAATCTTTGCATCGAACACAACACTGCGAGTCAGTCTGAAAGAGAGCAGAACACAGTGGAAAGACTAATCGGTCGGACAGCATCGAGTGAGAATGAGAGTCACCTGCTGGGTCGATAACCTATCATCAGATCGGTTCACACGCAAAACAGAAAGATTAAAAACCCAGAAACAAATCAAAGCACAACATCAGATCTCCATCACTTTCAATCTCCCCACAATTAAAACTCCCTCCGCAACGCCTTGGTCACACATTCCTCCTCACCAAACCGCACACTCTCCGGGTACTTTGCCCTGCAATCGCAGGAGACGTAGCACCGGTCGATATATTCTTCCTCCACTCAATCCCGGGACCACAGCTGTCCTTCCAGGTGACATATATGTTCACTTGCACATTTTCTAACTGCGTGTAGTGCATCCGCTATTGCCGATTTGGGCTTCTGTACAAGCAAGGACAGGTCGACTACTTTGCAGAACACCTGTGCTCGGTCCGCCAAGGCCCAATGTGTCTCCCGGTCGCTAACCGTTTTTCAACTAATGTCCGCATGCCTTCACTGAACTTTGTCTCCTGGGCCTGCTCAATGGTCAAAGTGAAGTCACAAGCAAAATGGAGGAACACCATCTCATATTTCGCTTGTGTAGCTTAAAACCATCATGGCGCAATCAATTAAAAAATTGCAATTTTAGGTAACTAACCTGCAACAGCGTACTCCTTCCCCCTTTTCTCCCCCAAGAGCAGCCCTTTTTTCATCCAGGTCCCCCACCCCCGCTCTCCTCATCCCTCCATGAAACCTGGCTGACCGCAATGGTTCCCCCCCCCCCCTCGCTCTCAACTTGTACCGTTTATAATACACTCTATACACAATTCGCAAATTGTCTATCCCCAAGCTTAACAATTCGCAACTCTTGTCGTTGCGGGCCCACATCGATCTCATTATTTCTGGGCCTTGTCCAACAACCTGCCTATCAAACAACCCCCTCGCCTGTGTTCACCCATTACCGTCCGTGCTCTGTCCTGCTCCTCCTTTCTCCCAGCTTTCTTTCCCGTCCCAGTACAATCAGTCTGAAGAAGGGTTCGGACCAAAACGTTGCCTCTACCTATACTTCCGGGATACTGCCAGGTCCATTAAGTTACTTCATAATTTTGTATATGTTGGAAATCATTCCACTTTTTAGGCCTCTTATTCAACACTGGGGAAGAAAGGGATGTCGGGCGGGATTCAATGGGACAGCTGTATCCTAACCAGAGGCCCGACTCCTTTCGATATGAAAGTCCGCCAAATCCGGACTCTGCTCGCCCCGTGATAGGGAATTGGAAAGGGGTTGGATATCGATTCGCGGGTCGACCAAAATGAAGGCGACGGCTGTAAAGGTTCTTTGCAGCTAGCTGCAGGTGGGAATTATGGCGCCAAAAAGGCGGTTCATGCATATGTGTGCAAAGGGCTGTTCTGTACATTCTTTACTGACCGTGGAGCGATTGTGCTTACGTACGGGGGAGAATCTTGCTGGTTGGTCTGCAAGAAATGTATTTAGTTGGGCCTGCTACGTGCCAATAAAGAAACCACCGAACCATTGACCCATTGCAATCGCGTCTTTTCGTTGACATGACAGCACGCAACAAAAAGTTTTCACTGTGCCTCGGTACATTTGTCAATAAACAACGAAACAAAACTATATGATCTAATTACACCCTCCACATTGCATTCCAAACAACACGGTGACCTTTCGGTCCATGCAGTATAGTCTTTTAGGTACTTCTGCCCGCAAAATATTCATAGATTCTGGTTCCACTGCCCTTTGACCACGTGGGTTCCAATATTCAATCTCTCGTGTGCACAGGTCGGGTCGCTACCTGAGAAATCCAGTACCCGTGAACGCGGGGAGCGCAGCAAAGGTTCGCCAGGTTTGCCCTGCGAGGAAAGGTGAAGCAGCGTGGACCGATCGGAACCGCAGGAAAGAAATGAGGATCGATTCAAAATGCTGGAGGAACTCAGCGAGAGTGGCGGCATCACTTGGAGAAGGAATGAGTGACATTTGGAGTCAAACACAGACAATCAACAGTGCATCAAAAGCTGCCCAAACACGTCGGTAATTGCGGGCAGAAGTACTGCACCCGTAGTCGACAGGATTCGAACCTGCGCGGGAGACCCCAATGGATTTCTAGTCCATCGCCTTAACCACTCGGCCACGACTACTGCGGTCGCAACAATGATTTTCCAAGAAGGCAACTTTTTACGTTAGGCGATTATTATCCCAGGAAAGACAGGGATGACACTGGAGTGAGATAAACGGGACTGTTCCTCAAAAGTAAATTTAAATGTCACCAGGTCAGGCAGCGCCTGCGGAGAGAGAAACAGAGTTAAAGTTCAGATCGATGTTATTTCACCATAAACTTCATGCGGGCAATTGCACGGATGGACTCTCACTCAGAGCGGGACAGGTTACTCAGCCCAACACCCCAGCAACACAGACTTTACATGTTACTCTCAATCTATGAATGTGAGAATCAACATGGAGGTGTGGGTTACTGCCGTTGGACAAGATGACTCCAGGACAGTTACTCACCATGTGATGGGGAGTGACGATTGGGGACTCAATGTGGGCTCTCGGGTTCTGACACACCCACACACACACACACACACACACACACACACACACACACACACACACACACACACGCACACACACACCCACACACACACACACACACACACACACACACACACACACACACACACACACACACATATATATATATATATATATATATATATATATATTACACACAAACAATTACACACAAGCACTTACACACCAACACTTAAACACACAGAGGGAAAGAGAGACACGCACTGCGAGGGCAGAAGCGGGGCTGTGTAAACTGGCAGTAACAGAGTTATGTGGTTCCCTGACTGACTGTCCGCGACTCATCTTCCTTTGCCCTTCTCAGTCAGGTGTATGGAGTCGAAGTACACTTGTCCCTTTACCTCCCCGCTCGACTCCATCCTAGGACCAAGACAGTCTTTCCTGGTAAGGCAGAGGTTCACCTGGACGTTCTCCAACCTCATCTATTTTATCCGCTGCTCCAGATGACAACATCTCTACATCGGCGAGACCAAGCGCAAGCCCGACGATAGTTTCGTTGAACACCTCCGCTCAGTCCGTCTCAACCAACCTGATCTCCCGGTGGCTCACCACTTCAACTCCACCTTCCATTCCCAATCTGACCTTTGTGTCCTGGGCCTCCTCCATTATCAGAGTGAGGCCAAGCACAAATTGGAGGAACAGCACCTCATATTGCGCTTGGGCAGTTTACACCCCAGCGGTTTGAAAATTGACTTCTCCCATTTCAGGTCGTCCCTACTTCCCCTTTCTATCCCCTGGCCCTTCCCAGTTCTCGTACTAGTTTTCGTGTCTCCGTCTACATCCTATCTTTGTCCCGCCCCCTCCCCTGACATCAGTCTGAAGAAGGGTCTCACCCGAAATGTCACCCATTCCTTCTCTCCTGAGATGCTGCCTGACACGCTGAGTTACTCCAGCATTTTGTGTCTACCTTCGATTTAGACCAGCATCTGTAGTATTTTTCCTACACTTGACCTGGAGTACTGGGCGGCGACGGTGCGCGCCGGGTTTGACAGTAACCCCACTTCATGAAGCACCCATCCGGAAGAACATCAGCTGAAGTGACCCTCACATGTTCCGGTGGAATCGTCAGAGGAGTGCGTGGATATTCTCCAGGACCTCGGGTTTCCCCCTCACTCCGAACAAGACCTCGAGGTTTGCAGCTTAATTAACTTCGGGAATAATTGTAAATTGTCCCTGGTGTGCAGGGTATTGGTAGTGTACGGAGATAACTGGTCAGTTATGATCTCTCGAGGTATATGAGCACATTCTCCACGGCGTTATGGATCGTCATAGTAAACCTTAACTGAATTGTGAATTGTCTCATCTTAAGGCGAATGTCTTCGCCTTCTGTCAAAGTGAGCGTTATCCTGGGAATCATAGCAATGTCACTTTTGAATGTTGATTTTTGCAACGATCAGATTCTCGTGTAGCTGTTCCACGATCATCCTCGTTCCGTTGCTTAGACTTGAGAGTTCCAAGTTTCTCACTAAAATGATTGGGGATCCTTTTTTCAACTCAAATTTGTGTGGTGGTAAAGCAGAGATCTCGACTGAATCGAGGAATTCTGTCGGGAAGTGAGTAGCATCGGTTCCCTCAGTTACAGCATTGAAAGAAAAGTATTCCTTCATGGTCCCAGGGAAGCGTCTGATATATCTAGAATTGAGCGGAACCAAGATACAATTGTCAGAGAAATAATCGGCAGGATTATCGAAGGCGGGATGTATAAAATCAATGCAATCCTACAGTGACCTTGCTGATAAAACCATGTCTTCCGGGATTTCAATTTCATCGTCAACATTTTTTGAAATCCTGTCTTCTCTGACTTTCAAGGAAAATTGAGAATTGATGTCTTCTCCGTCTCTCAATCGCATATTCCTCGTCAATTGAAACTTGATGAAAGTAGGATTTCTTGAAGCAGGAATTTTCAACATCAGCATCATTTCCCCTTTTCACGAAAGGAAGTTGTCGAAAATCGCCACAACAAATGGTAAAAATGCCGCCAAAAGGCTCATCGTTCTTTTCGCAAAGATCTCGAAGAGTGCTGTCCCCCGCTTCAAAGCTCTCCCTGCTAATCATCGAGAACTCATCCCAAATAATCAATCTCACTCTCCTGATCAAATCTGCGGTGTTGGAGTTCTTCTCAATGTTGCACATTGTATTATCATTCACTTCGACTGGTATCATGAATCGAGAATGTGCAGTTCTTCCACTAGGCATCAATGTAGCTGCTATGCCAGAAGAAAACATATTTCTTTATTTTAAAACTTATTTTCCTTCAATGGTATTAGTTGGCCGGGCTTCCCAGCTGCTCAAATGTAACCAGGGTAGGATGTTAGCTTTTCACACCTTGCTTAATTGTTGTCGAACCTGTGGAGATGTAACAAGTGAGTGGCACTGACCTTTCGGTATAAGCGTAAATGTTTTTCCCATTTCTTGTACACTGGCTGCACAACACTGCTAACGGGCTTGACTGCTCTGGGAATTAAATCCGATCAGGTGCATGGACACCTTCACCTTCACTGGAGTTTCGTCTTTCCTTGCTGAAGTTTTCCAACTTAGGCTTTAGTTCTTCTTTCAAGCACGAGTTAGATTTAGCTCTTAGGGCTAATGGAATCAAGAGATATGAGGAAAAAACAGGAACGGGGTACTGATTGTGGATGATCAGCAATGATCATATTGAATGGCGGGACTGTACTATGTTGAAAGACTGGAGCGGCTCGGCTTGTACACACTGGAATTTAGAAGGATGAGTGGGGATCTTATCGAAACATATAAGATTATTTTGCCGTTGGACACGTTAGAGGCAGGAAATATGTTCCCAATGTTGGGGGAGTCCAGAACCAGGGGCCACAGTTTAAAAATAAGGGGTACGTCATTTAGAACGGAGATGAGGAAAACCTTTTCAGTCAGAGAGTTGTAAGTCTGTGGAATTCTCTGCGTCAGAAGGCAGCGGAGGCCAATTCTCTGAATGCATTCAAGAGAGAGCTTGATGGAGCTCTTAGGGACAGCGGAGTCGGGTGTTGTGGGGAGAGGGCGGGAACGGGGTGCTGATTGAGAGTGATCAGCCATGATCACATTGAATGTTGGTGCTGGCTCGAGGGGCAGAATGGTTTACTCCTGCACATATTGTCTATTGTCTATTGTCTATGCTACAGCAACCTTGACCTAGAACTTTGGAGAGGATGAAATTGGTGAGAAATATCTTGCCCGTTCCTGCTGGTGAATCAATAAAAAACATTGAAGGAAGATTCATTTCCAAGCAGTCGTACACATGATCATACATTGCTCTTTGCTCAGCATTCAGCAGAGGCTCCTTCTCTTCAACAAATGGCTGTGTTTCAGGTCTATTGTCCTGCAATTCGCGCAGCAATTCTGGATTGTCATCATCAAGGTCCATCCTTCCATGTCTTGTTGGTGGCGAATGAAAGTATCCCAGTATCTTGTTGTAATTCGCAAGCTTGTCTTGAATATACAACAGAACCTGATCATGATGTCTCTCATCAATCGTGATATTTGGTGCACCGATTGTTCTCTGTTCTCTATGAAGGTAATCTTCAGACATTGAATTCTTGAAGCAATCCCATAATTGTCGAGGAGTGTTGATCTCAGCACTCTTCAGCAAAACAACAAACACATCTCTTATTGCACCGGGGAGTCTTGTCCTCTCATCATCTTCCACCGTCTGTTACCAATGGTCGTCAGTTTGCAACAAACTTCTTTCTATAGTCACATCTGTGGAGTCATTTTGCGTTGATTGGAACCATCATCTCCAGGGACCTTAAATGGGGGTCCATCATCTACCCAACAGTCAAAAAGGCCCAAAAGAAGAAGTACTTCCTGCGGCAATTGAGGAAACATAATTTGCCACAGGCAATGATGGTCCAATTCTATACTGCTATCATTGAGTTCGTCCTCATCTTCTCCATCATGGTCTGGTTTGGCTCAGCCACCAAGCACGACATCCGGAGGCTACATCGGATCGTTCGCCAAGCTGAGAAAGTTGTTGGCTCAATCTTCCCCCATTGACGGATTGTACACTGCAAGGGCCTGGAAACGAGCGGGCAAGATCATCTCTGACCGCTCTCACCCTGGCCACAAACTCTTGCAGCACCTCCCTCTAGAAGACGACACCGGACTGTCAAAGCAACCACAGCCAGGCATATTTTTTTCCCCATGAGTGGTAGTTCTAGTCAATAACCAAAGTCTGTAGTTTCTTTTTTTGCTCTGGATATTTTCACCCATGTGTTTAGACCATAATGTTGTATCCTTATTGTTTTGATGTGTTTATGCTTTATTATTAATTGTTAACTGTAGGTTTGTGTTGTCATTTGTGAGCCGCACAGCAAGGCACATTCCTTGTATACGCACATACTTGGCCGTTAAACGTATTCATTCATTCATTCGTTCATTCATTCATTCATTCATTCATTCATTCATTCATTCATTCATTCATTCATACTATGCAGACGTCTTTGAGGGAAGGAAGAACATGTCCGCATTGTATCCTCACTGAATCGAATGACAATGGCCCTTTTACGTGATGGAGAATCAGTCTCAAGTAGAAGAGGTCACCACATCTTGGAGAAACGGTATACAGTCGTCCCAGAACGATGGCTTCAAAAATACCTGGAAGATCTTCCACTATCTTCCCAACCTTCCTTCTTTGCCATTTCCTATTGTTCCACGTGTAAAATCGGGGTACATCAGCATAGTACAGTGTTCTTGCAAATTGATCTCGAGAACACAATTCCATCAATTCAGTTTAAGTCGTTCTCGCGATATCCTTATTTCTCACCTGCCGAACAGCATCGACTCCGATAACGGTTCGTTATTCTTGTGGTAGATGTATCTGGATTCGAATAATAGCCCGACTGCCTCAGAGCTGTGGAAAGCTATCCTGAAAAGAGGTATGGCACATGGAGTGACATTGATCGTTACATTCTGTGCTTTATTTACACACAATCGTGTGCAGTGGTTCGGTGGATCGGTTGGATTTTGTGGTCACTGTCATGTCACCTCGTGGACACACTATATCAAGTCAAATGACAGGATCAAAATTAGGCCACTCGGCCCACCAGATCTACTCTGCCATTCAATCATGTCTGATCAGTCTCTCCCCCCTAACCACGTTCTGCCTTCTCCCCATGAACCTGACACCCGTACTAATCAAGAACCTGTCTTAAAAATAACCATTTACATGGCCTCCACCGGCTTCTGTGGCAATCAAGTCCACAGTTTTACCACCCACTGACTAAAGACATTCATCCTCATCCGAAAGGAGTCATTGACGATGACAACAGGCCCAGTGCCATCATATGCTCCTGCCATGGTAACCATCTCATTGCTGGGATCATTCATGTAAACCTCTTCGGGGCCCTCTCTAGAGACAACATATTCTTCCTCAGACATCATGCCCAAAATTGCTCACAGTACACGAAAAGTGGCCTGATCAACGCCTTATAAAGCCTCAGCCTTCTTCCCGGGGAGCCTCCCGCAGGCGACATTGGTAAGCAACGCAGGAGGCCAGATCCCAGGTACCTCTCTTCTACCAGTATCGTTCCTCGCCAGTTTCGTCCATTGTTGTCAACGGGTACATCATCCCGGTCTCTATTCTACTGGGGGGACGAGCATGGGATGGGTTGGGGGACTCCCCCTTCCATGGTCAGTTCGGTATCTGGCACAGGGTAAGAAATACAACTATCGTCATTATGTTATCTCTGTATCTGAGTTAATCGCCTGGTCTCATTGCTAATCTTGCACTCCTGGTCGGAATGTTCCCTCTTCGTTTCCTTCCCTCAATGTAGTTATCATTAGCAGTTGTTAATTTATCTCTATGACTGTTTCTCCCCTGTCTTTCATATCTGAGGATCGATTTCCGCATCTCACAGGCAGAACGGAATGCACGAGGCCGCAAGCAGATAGGCCACACGCAGAGGTTAAAACCGGTGGACTTGCTTCAGTGGGAGTCGCTTCCTTTTCCCACAGAATTACTTTGTGGTGTTAACGTTACAGGAAAGGCTCAGCGATATCAGTGTTCAATTGTGCAGAGAACGTGCGTAATTGGAGGCGTTGGGGTCGTCAGTGTCTTGTGACGAACAGCGAACTTGCAAAGTTAAATGTGTATGGGTGTGTTCAAACCTGCCCGTGCATCTCTTGCCAAAAGGTTTCTGTAGTGTCGGTATACATAAAATACTGGAGCAACTCAGTGGGACAGGCAGCATCTCTAGAGAAGGAATGGGTGACATTTCAGGTCCAGGCAGTGAGTCTAAAGAGGAGTCTCGACCCGAAATGTCACGCATTCCTTCTCTCCAGAGATGCTGCCTGTCCCGCTGAGTTACTCCAGCATTTTGTGACTGCCTTCGATTTAAACTAACATCTGCAGTTCTTACCTACGCGGTTTCTGTAGTGTAGTGGTTATCACGTTCGCCTAACACGCGAAAGGTCTCTGGTTCGAAACCAGGCAGAAACATTCTAAGTTTTTCGTTGTGTTGACCTAAAGTGAAATAACAGTAAGAAAACGACAAACAACCTCTGCACAAGCCCCACGGCATAATTTTTCTGTTCCCTTCTCATTCTATGATTCACTCTATACTTCGAAGAGTACAATGCTTCCTCTGCTGCAGCTGCACCTACACGCACTGCAATCATGTGGTTATCCTCTGTTGGCCTTTCATTCACGTTGGGACCGGATTGAATAGAAGTAAGGAGAACGTGAAAAAAGACGCAGCGAGGAGAACTACGGACAGTCACCTGGAAGACACAACATCCTTCCTGAGACATCATGCCCAAAATTGCTCACAGTACACGAAAAGCAGGCTGGTTTTCCTTCTCTCCAATGTAGTTATCATTAACAGTTGTTAATTTCTCTCTATGACTGTTTCGCTCCTATCTTTCAGATCTGAAGATCGAGATTCCTGTCTCTCGGGCAGAAGGGAATGCGCGAGGCCACACGCAGAGTGCGTATAATTGAAACCGCAGGGCTTGCTTCAGTTGGAGCCGGTTAATTTTCCCACATAATTCCTTTGCGGTTTTAACGTTACAGGACTGTCTCTGCAAAGTCAGTGCTCATTTGTGCAGAGAACGTGCATGCGTTTAGACGATGGAGTCGTCAGTGTCCTGTGATTATCAGCCAACTTGCAAACTGAAATGTATATGGCCATGTTGAAATCTGTCCGTGCATGAGGGTTTCTGCGGTGTAGTGGTTATCACGTTCGCCAAACACGAAATGTCCCTGGGTCAAAAACAAAGGCAGAAGCATTCCAAAGTTTTCGTTTTGTTGACCTGATGTTATGTAACAGGAACAGAACCAACGAGAGAGCAGGCTATTCTAGACTGGGTATTGAGTAATGAGGAAGGGTTAGTTAGCAGTCTTGATGTGCGTGGCCCCTTGGGCAAGAGTGACCATAATATGGTTGAGTTCTTCATTAGGATGGAGAGTGACGTAGTTAATTCAGAAACAACGGTTCTGAACTTAAAGAAAGTTAACTTTGAGGGTATGAGACGTGAATTGGCCAAGATAGACTGGCAATTGATTCTTCAAGGGTTGACGGTGGATATGCAATGGAAGGCATTGAAAGACCGCATGGATGAACTACAACAATTGTTCATCCTAGTTTGGCAAAAGAATAAATCAGGGAAGGTAGTGTATCCGTGGCTAACAAGGGAAATTCGGGATAGTATCAAAACAAAAGATGAAGCATACAAATTAGCAAGGAAAAGCAGCCTACCAGAGGACTGTGAGAAATTCAGAGTCCAGCAGAGGAGTACAAAGGGCTTAATTAGGAAAGGGAAAATAGATTACGAAGGAAAACTGGCAGGCAACATAAAAACTGACTGCAAAAGCTTTCATAGATATGTGAAGAGAAAAAGATTAGGTAAAACAAATGAGGGTCCCTTGCAGTCAGAAACAGGTGAATTGATCATGGGGAACAAGGACATGGCAGACCAATTGAATAACTAGTTATGTCTTCACTAAAGAAGACAAATAATCTGCCGGAAATAGCAGGGGCGCGGGGGTCAGATGAGATGGAGGAACTGAGTGAAATCCAGTTTAGTCGGGAAGTGGTGTTAGGTAAATTGAATGGATTAAAGGCCGATAAATCCCCAGGGCCAGATAGGCTGCATCCCAGAGTGCTTAAGGAGGTAGCCCCAGAAATAGTGGATGCATTAGTGATAATTTTTCAAAACTCGTTAGATTCTGGAGTAGTTCCTGAGGATTGGAGGGTAGCTAATGTAACCCCACTTTTCAAAAGGGGAGGGAGAGAGAAAACGGGGAATTACGGACCAGTTAGTCTAACATCGGTAGCGGGAAAAATGCTAGAATCAGTTATTAAAGATGGGATAGCAGCACATTTGGCAAGTGGAGAAATCATTGGACAAAGTCGGTGTGGATTTATGAAAGGTAAATCATGTCTGACGAATCATAGAATTTTACGAGGATGTAATTAGTAGAGTGGATAATGGAGAACCAGTGGATATGTTATATCTGGACTTCCTGAAGGTTATCGACAAGGTCCCACATAAGAGATTTGTATGCAAACTTAAAGCACACGGTATTGTGGGTTCAGTATTGATGTGGATAGAGAACTGGCTGGCAGACAGGAAGCAAAGGGTAGCAATAAACGGGTCCTTTTCAGAATGGCAGGCAGTGACTAGTGGGGTACCGCAAGGCTCAGTGCTGGGACCCCAGCTATTTACAATATATATTAATGATTTGGATGAGGGAATTGAATGCAACATCTCCAAGTTTGCGGATGACACGAAGCTGGGGGGGGGGGCAGTGTTCGCTGAGAGGAGGATGCTAGGAGGCTGCAAGGTGACTTGGATAGGTTAGGCGAGTGGGCAAATGCATTGCAGATGCAGTATAATGTGGATCAATGTGAGGTTATCCACTTTGGTGGCAAGAACATGAAAGCAGACTATTATCTGAATGGTGGCCGGTTTGGAAAAGGGGAGATGCAACGAGACCTGGGTGTCGTGGTAGACCAGTCATTGAAAGTGGGTATGCAGGTACAGCAGGCAGTGAAGAAAGCGAATGGTATGTTAGCATTCATAGCAAAAAGATTTGAGTATCGGAGCAGGGAGGTTCTACTGCAGTTATACAGGGCATTGGTGACAATAGACAATAGAAAATAGGTGCAGGAGTAGGCCATTCAGCCCTTCGAGCCAGCACCGCCATTCAATGCGATCATGGCCGATCACTCTCAATCAGTACCCCGTTCCTGCCTTCCTAATGAACGGAGATGAGGAAGAACTTTTTCAGTCAGAGAGTGGTGAAGGTGTGGAATTCTCTTCCTCAGAAGGCAGTGGAGGCCAGTTCGTTGGATGCTTTCAAGAGAGAGCTGGATAGAGCTCTTAAGGATAGAGGAGTGAGGGGGTATGGGGAGAAGGCAGGAACGGGGTACTGATTGAGAGTGATCAGCCATGATCGCATTGAATGGCGGTGCTGGTCGAAGGGCTGAATGGCCTACTCCTGCACCTATTGTCTATTGTCTATTGTCTATTGTCTATTGTCTATTGTCTATTGTCTAGTG
Organism: Rhinoraja longicauda; assembly: GCF_053455715.1. NCBI lineage: Eukaryota > Metazoa > Chordata > Chondrichthyes > Rajiformes > Arhynchobatidae > Rhinoraja > Rhinoraja longicauda. The sequence continues at coordinate 16,520,237 of NC_135986.1, forward strand.
GGGTACCGCAAGGCTCGGTACTGGGACCGCAGCTATTTACAATATACATTAATGGCTTGGATGAAGGGATTAAAAGTACCATTAGCAAATTTGCAGATGATACAAAGCTGGGTGGTAGTGTCAATTGTGAGGAAGATTCTATGAGGTTGCAGGGTGACTTGGACAGGTTGTGTGAGTGGGTGGATGCATGGCAGATGCAGTTTAATGTGGATAAGTGTGAGGTTATCCAATTTGGTGGTAAGAATAGGAAGGCAGAGTATTATCTGAATGGTGTCAAGTTAGGAACAGGGGACGTACAACGAGATCTGGGTGTCCTAGTGCATCAGTCACTGAAAGGAAGCATGCAGGTACGGCAGGCAGTGAAGAAAGCCAATGGAATGTTGGCCTTCATAACAAGAGGAGTTCAGTATAGGAGCAAATAGGTCCTTCTGCAGTTGTACAGATCCCGAGTGAGACCGCACTTGGAGTACTGTGTGCAGTTTTGGTCTACCAAATTTGAGGAAGGATATTCTTGCTATTGAGGCCGTGCAGCGTAGATTTACTAGGTTAATTCCCGGAATGGTGGGACTATCATATGTTGAAAGACTGGAGCGACTTGGCTTGTTTCCACTGGAATTTAGAAGGATGAGAGGAGTTCTTATCGAAACGTGTAAGATTATTAAGGGGTTGGAAACGTTAGAGGCAGGAAACATGTTCCCAATGTTGGGGGAGTCCAGAACAAGGGCCCACAGTTTAAAGATAAGGGGTCGGCCATTTAGAACTGAGATGAGGAAAAACATTTTCAGTCACAGAGTTGTGAATCTGTGGAATTCTCTGCCTCAGAAGGCAGTGGAGGCCAATTCTCTGAATGCATTCATGGATAGAGCTCTTAAGGATAGCGGAGTCAGGGGGTATGGGGAGTAGGCAGGAACGGGGTACTGATTGCGAGTAATCAGCCATGATCACATTGAATGGCGGTGCTGGCTCGGCGGCCGTTACTGTGGCCTGGCCGAGCCCGGACTACTCGAGACGGATAGCGCAGCGGCTGAGGCCCGCAGAGGTGGGAGACGGATAGGGCGGCTGGGGGCCTGTGGGATGGGACTGCTCGAGGCGGGCGGTGGCGGAAGGATGTGAAGGAGGAGGAGGAGGATGTGGAGGAGGAGGAGGAGGAGGAGGAGGAGGAGTTGGAGGAGGAGGAGGAGGAGTTGGAGGAGGAGGAGGAGTTGGAGGAGGAGGAGGAGGAGGAGGAGGAGGAGGAGGAGGAGGAGGAGGAGGAGGAGGAGGAGGAGGAGGAGGAGGAGGAGGAGGAGGAGGAGGAGGAGGAGGAGGAGGAGGAGGAGGATGATGATGATGATGATGATGATGATGATGATGATGATGATGATCCAGTCCATTTATAAATTTATACGTTTCTAATAGATAGATAGAT
>NC_135986.1:16524144-16526644 GCF_053455715.1 Rhinoraja longicauda
ATAGATAGATAGATAGATAGATAGATAGATAGATAGATCGATAGATCACCCGCAACTACAAATACAAACTAAACGAAGCTGCGAACTAACTTGCTTTCCTCGCAGTTATCAGACAAGTGAACTATTATCTCACGAGCTGGAGCGTGGCCCCGACGTCCCATCGACCTCATTGGAGACCTTTGCGTTAACGTTAATCGGACTTTATCAGACTGTCCCATGTATTAAATGTGTAGGAACATAACTGCAGATGCTGGTACAAATCGAAGGTATCACAAAATGCTGGAGTAACACGGCAGGTCAGGCAGCATCCAGGGGAGAGGGAATTGGTGACGTTTCGGGTCAAGACCCTTCTTCAGACTGAAGAAGGATCTCGACCCGAAAGGTCACCCATTCCCTCTCTCCTAGATGCTGCCTGACCTGCGGAGTTACTCCAGCATTTTGTGATACCATATATTAAATGTGGTACTCTTTATCATTTTCAGTTTTTTATTTGATTGGATAGCACGCAACAAAAGATTTCCACTGCACCTTGGTACAAGTGATACTCATCCAAACCATTGCTAATGAATTTAGTCTTTTGAAATCTTATTTTTATGTTGTAATTTTCAAGATTGTTTAATCGTATTATCGATGTGTAAAACATGTACTGTGTTTGCAGACCCTTTATGCTGCAGCAAGTAAGAATTTCATTGTACGGTGTTTGGAACATGTGACAATTAAACGCTCTTGAACTATCATTTTCACGGCATTCTGTGACTCGGTCCTTCATCGAGGTTGCATTTTACAGTCAGAATTTGGTCAATGCTTCCGCCGGACGTCTGAGAAATGTTCCCGTCAATTTTAAAACGGTGTGGAGATGCCGGGGATTGAACCCGGGGCCTCACACATGCAGAGCATGCGCTCTTCTGCTGAGCTACATCCCCAATGTCGCGAGCATCTCGAGAGGTAATTTCGATCCAGTGTCGCTCCAGTTGTGAACGAAACATCGACGGAGAAAGGCAGAAAATAGCGGGGGCAGGCCGATTAGGCCTTCGATATGCTCTGGCATGCAACACGACTATATCTGTTCATCCAAACTTAGCCCACTGTCCCAATTCCTCCCGGTAAATTCTGGATATCCTTTCTGTCCAGGAGTCTCTCAGTCCCTTATTGAAACTGTGCAATGGGAGTTGGTCGGGGAAGCGGACGCGAGTGAGAAGAACGGGTGGAAATAACACGAACGGAGTTGCGTACACCACTCATCTGTATATTTATATACAGGAATAGGTCTGTGTTTTGGAATTAAATGCCGCTGATGTTATTTTAAACGTTCGGGGCAACGGCGGAGGCAGTGAATCTTTGCATCGAACACAACACTGCGAGTCAGTCTGAAAGAGTGCAGAACACAGTGAAAGACTAATCGGTCGGGCAGCATCGAGTGAGGATGAGAGTCACCTGCTGGGGTCGGTGACCGATCATCAGATCGGTTCACACGCAAAACAGAAAGATTAAAAACCTAGAAACAAATCAAAGCACAACATCAGATCTCCACCACATTCAATCCCTCCACAGTGAAAACACCCTCGGCAACCCCATGGTCACATATTCCTTCTCAAAAACCACACACTCTCCGGGTACTTTACCCTCTAATCGAAGGAGAAGTAGCACTGGTCGATATATTCTTCCTCCACTCAACCCAGGGACCACAGCTGTCCTTCCAGATGACATATATGTTCACTTGCACCTTTTATAACTGCGTGTAGTGCATCCGCTATTGCCGATTTCGGCTTCTGTACATGGGCAAGAACAAGCAAGGACAGGTCGACTGCTTTGCAGAACACCTGTGCTCGGTCCGCCAAGGCCCAATGTGTCTCCCGGTCGCTAACCGTTTTTCAACTAACGTCCGCATGCCTTTACTGACCTTTCTCTCCTGGGCCTCCTCAATGGTCAAAGTGAGGTCACAAACAAAATGGAGGAACGCCATCTCATATTTCGTTGGGGTAGCTGTCAACCATCATGGGGCACACAATTAAAAAATTGCAATTTTAGGTAACTAACCTGCAACAGCGTTCTCCTACCCCCTTTTCTCCCCCAAGAACAGCCCTTTTTTATCCAAGTCCCCCACCACCTCTCTCCTCACCCCTCTATGAAACCTGGCTGACCGCACTGGTACCTCCCCTCCCTTTCGCTCCCAACTTGTACCGTTTATAATATACTCCATCCACAAATCGCAAATTCACTATCCCCAAACTTAACTATTCGCAACTCTTGTCGTTTCGGGCTCATATCTATCTCATTATTTCTGGGCCTTGACCAACAACCTGCCTATCAAACAACCCCCTCGCCTGTGTTCACCCATTACCGTCCGTGCTCTGTCCTGCTCCTCCTCTCTCCCAGCTTTCTTTCCCGTCCCAGTAAAATCAGTCTGAAGAAGGGTTCGGAATAAAACGTTGCCTTTCCATATTCTTCCGGGATACTGCCAGGTCCATTAAGTTACTTCATAATTTTGTATCTGTTGGAA
>NC_135986.1:16531644-16534144 GCF_053455715.1 Rhinoraja longicauda
CTGGAGCGGCTCGGCTTGTACACACAGGAATTTAGAAGTATAAGAAAATAACTGCAGATGCTTGTACAAATCGAAGGTATTTATTCACACAGTGCTGGAGTAACTCAGCAGGTCGGGCAGCATCTCGGGAGAGAAGGAATGGGTGACGTTTCGGGTCGAGACCCTTCTTCAGACTGATGTCAGGTGGGGGCGGGACAAAGGAAGGATGTAGGTGGAGACAGGAAGATAGAGGGAGATCTGGGAAGGAGGAGGGGAAGAGACGGACAGAGGAACTACCTGAAGTTGGAGAAGTCGATGTTCATACCAAGGGGCTGCAAACTGCCCAGACGAAATATGAGGTGCTGTTCCTCCAATTTCCGGTGGGACTCACTATGGCACTGGAGGAGGCCCATGACAGAAAGGTCAGACTGGGAATGGGAGGGGGAGTTGAAGTGCACGGCCACCGGGAGATCAGTTTGGTTAATGCGGACCGAGCGCAGGTGTTCAGCGAAGCGATCGCCGAGCCTCCGCTTGGTTTCGCCGATGTAAATAAGTTGGCATCTAGAGCAGCGGATGCAATAGATGAGGTTGGAGGAGGTGCAGGTGTACCTTTGTCTCACATGGAAAGACTGTTTGGGTCCTTGGATGGAGTTGAGGGGGCAGGTAAAGGGACAGGTGTTGCATCTCGTGCGGTTGCAGGGGAAATTACCCGGGGTTGGGGTGGTTTGGGTAGGAAGGGACGATTGGACCAGGCAGTTGCGGAGGGAACGGTCTCTGCGGAACGCAGAGAGGGGAGGTGATGGGAAGATATGGCCAGTGGTGGGGTCCCGTTGTAGGTGACGGAAATGTTGGCGGATAATTTGTTGGATCCGCTGGCTGGTGAGGTGGAAGGTGAGAACGAGGGTGATTCAGTCCTTGTTGCGAGTGGGGGGAGGGGGAGCAAGAGCGGAGTTGCGGGATGTAGCAGAGACCCTAGTGAGAGCCTCATCTATAATGGAGGAGGGGAAGCCCCGTTTCCTGAAGAACGAGGACATCTCCGAAGCCCTAGTGTGGAACAGCTCATACCGGGCGCGGATGCGGCGTAGACGGGGGAATTGGGAGTAGGGGATCTACTTTTTGCAGGGGACTGGGTGGGAAGAAGTTTAGTCCAGATAGCTGTGTGAGTCAGTGGGTTTATAGTAAATGTCCGTCACTAGTCTGTCTTCTGTGCTGGAGATGGTGAGGTCCAGAAACGGGAGGGAGATGTCGGAGATAGTCCAGGTATATGGAATTTAGAAGGATGAGAGAGGATCTTATCGAAACATATAAGATTATTAAGGGGTTAGACACGTTAGGGGCAGGAAATATGTTCCCAATGTTGGGGGAGTGCAGAGCCAGGGGCCACAGTTTAAAAATAAAGGGAACGTCATTTAGAACGGAGATGAGGAAAACTTTTTCAGTCAGAGTTGTAAGTCTGTGGAATTCTCTGCCTCAGAAGACAGTGGAGGTCAATTCCCTGAATGCATTCAAGAGAGAGCTTGATGGAGCACATATGGACAGCGGAGTCGGGCGGTGTGGGGAGAGGGCGGGAACGGGGTGCTGATTGAGAGTGATCAGCCATGATCAGATTGAATGGTGGTGCTGTCTCGAGGGGCCGAATGGTCTACTCCTGCACATATTGTCTATTGTCTATTGTCTATGCTACATCAACCTTGACCTAGAACTTTGGAGACGATGAAATTGGTGAGAAATGTCTTGCCCGTTCCTGCTGGTGAATCAATAAAAACATTGAAGGAAGGTTCATTTCCAAGCAGTCGCACACATGATCATACGTTGCCCTTTGCACAGTATTCAGCAGAGGCTCCTTCCCTACAACAAATGGCTGTTTTTCAGGTCTATTGTACTGCAAATCACGCAGCAATTCTGCATTGTCATCATCAAGGTCCATCCTTCCATGCCTTGGTGGTGGCAAATGAAAGTATCCCAGTATCTTGTTGTAATTCGCAAGCTTGTCTTGAATATACAACAGAACCTGATCATGATGTCTCTCATCAATCATGATATTTGGTTCACCGATTGTTCTCTGTTCTCTATGAAGGTAATCTTCACACATTGAATTCTTGAAGCGATCCCATAAGATTCCCCCCTCCCGCTCCACTCACTGCCAACTCCCTCCCCTCTCCCCACCCCCACTCTCTGTGCCCACCCCACCCTGCCCCCCTACTCCCCCCCCCCCCCCCACTACTGCCCCGACTCCCCCCCCTCTCTCCCCCCCTACCTCCCCTCCCCCCCTTGCCCTCCTCTCCAGCCCTATCACACCCCCCCCACCCCCCACCCCCCCCCCCCCACCCATCCCCCCCTCCCCCCCACCATCCCCCTCCCCCCTCCCCCCATCCACCACTCTCTCCTCCCCCACCCTCCTCCCCACCCCCACTCTCTCCTCCCCCACCCTCACTACTCACTCTCCCCACGCCCCCTTTCCGCCAGCCGATTCCCCCCCCTTTTCTCCCCACCCCCATTCACTCCATCGCCACCCCCGCCC